>NW_007259020.1:963-27585 GCF_000164805.1 Carlito syrichta | reverse complement strand
TCCTTTCTAGTGAGGTGAGTCTCTTGAAGGCAATAGATTGTTGCCTGATGATATTTTATTCATTTTGCCATTCTATGTCTTTTCAGTGGTGTATTTCGTCCGTTCCCATTTAGGCTAATAATTGAAATGCAAGAGTTGATCCCTGTCATAAGGTTCTTACAGAGTTGTTCCTGTTTGTTTGTTGTCTTTCTTTGGGTTTTGGAGTTGGTTCATGTGTGTTTTTAATCTTTTGCCTGTACTCTTGTGAAGAATGTTGCTGTTTTTTTCTTTTTCTTCTGTGTTCAGTACTTTCTTAAGTGTTTCTTGTAGAGGTGGTCTGGTGGCACTGTCGGTTCTTAGGGATTGGATATCTGGAAAAGATTTCAATTCTCCCTCACTAATGAAGCTTAGTTTGGCTGGATAGGTTATTCTTGGTTGAAATTGTTTCTCTTTTAGAACTTTGAAGATAAGGCTCCAGGCTCTCCTAGCCTGAAGGGTTTCTGTGGATAAATCTGCTGCTATTCTAATTGGTTTTCCCTGTTAGGTAGTCTGGTCTTTTTCTCTTGCTGCCTTTAGGATTTTTTCTTTTATAGCTACTTTGTTTAGGCGAATTATTATGTGTCTGGGAGTTGGTCTTCTCATTTGTTGTCTTGCAGGGGTTCTCTGAATCTCTTGTGTTTGAATTTTTTCATCCTTGATGAGATGAGGGAAGTTTTCTTGAATGATTTCATGAAATGTTTGTTCCAGTGTGGCTTCTGTTTCTCTCTCTGCCTCAGGAAGCCCAATTACTCTTAGGTTTGGTCTCTTGAAGTGATCATTCATCTCTTGCAGGTTTTGTTCTGTCTTTTTGAGCTTCGTTTCTATGCTTTTGACAGTTTGCGTTAGTTCTGTGTTTTGGTCTTCGAGCTCTGAGATTCTTTCTTCTGCTTGGCTGATTCTGCTTTCCATGCTTATTAGTCTGTTATTCATTTCCATCACAGTATTCTTTACTGCTGTCATTTCTGACCTCAGCTCCTTCCTCTTTTCCTCTTGTCTCTCCTCACTTTTTTTAATTCTCTCCATTAATGTCTTGATGTCTGGGTTTGTTGCCTGTAACCAGTCATTCTGGGGGTTCTTCATTGTTTTTGTTCCAGAATCTGTTTTCTCAGTGTCTGATCTCCCAAGGGTCTGTGTGAGACCTATATTCTTCTTTTGGTTTTTCTTCATTTGTGCGGTTTTCCCCCCTCCCTACTTTTTCCTTCCCTCCATGTCACCGTCTTCTTTAATTCTGTTATTCGGGGGTAAAGGGATTGGTTTTACTTCTGTTTGTTCAATCTCCTCTTCTTCATGTATGCCCTCTTTTTTGTTCAATTCTGGAGTTGCACTGTAGGTTGGGGGCGGTCCTTTTTGCAGTTTTGAGATTTACTTAAGGGGGAAGCTGTGATTCAAAATCTATCTGCAGGTTCTGGTATTCGCTGACAGATGTGTGAATAATCTGGAACCCACTTCCCACTGCCTTGGAATGTGTCTGTGCAGTGGGACTGTAGGTTTACTCCCTGAAATAAAATGTGGTTAGCAGAGGGGAGAGAATGGAGCAGACAGTGGGTTGAAGAGGGGGGTGGAGAGATAGAGGAGTAAGGGGGGAAACAAATGAATGTGCCAACAAATAGAGATAGAGGCCTATACTGAAACAGATAAAAACAATAGACCACAGCTACAGATGAACCAACTCTCATACAGACAAAAATAAAACATATAGTGGTGCTAACATACCAGGTATCCAACCACCTTATTAGTGTGCTGTTCCTCTATACTAAGATATGGTTTACAGAGAGAAGAAAAGGAAGAGGAAAAAAGAAAAAAGAAACAATATAGTAGGAATAGAATGAAGTCATTAAACTAACTGAATCAATGAAGCACACTCTGAGACATTTCATTTAAGTCCAATGTCCTTTCAGGTCTGATTTCTAGTTTTCTTTTCAAGCTGGTAAATTAGTTTGCAGTTAGGGTCAGTTGCCCCTGGTCTGCTGTGAAGGATAGTTCAGATCACCCTCTGTTCACCACTCTGGCCTATGTCTTTTATTAAACTTGTTTCTCCCATTTTGGTGCTGTTACCTTGAATTGCCAGCAGGTGGTGCTATCTCTGCTGCTCACCCCAGAAGGGGTGGGACAGGACAGGGAAGGCAGAGGCTGAAGATGGCAAGATGGCTGCCTGCCTCAGGGCAGACGGCAGGAGACTTACAGCGGGCAGGACATTTCGGTTGCAGGAGAGGTGGCAGCAATCCCAGCAGATCTTCCCTAAAGGGGCTTCAAGGACTGAAGTTCTGAATCGCCTCTGACCTGTGTGGTGTGATGCGTTTCCGGCGGTAGTGGTGGTGGCTGCGGTGGCTGTGGCGGCCGTGGCGGTGGCATCTGCGCTGCAGTAGTTGTCCAGACCGCTGCGATGCCACAGCGGTGGCGACAGCTGAGCTCTGTATGAAGAGCAGGCTGTGATGTTGGGGTCCGTAGCCCCTGGGACGAGAGTCAGAGACCCAGTGCAGTTCTCCTTTGCAGAGGTTTTCACAGACCGGGTTGCCCCGTCGCCATCTTGCCAGAAGTCCCTATTTTTTTTTTAAGTATCTTTTAAGAAATCAAATTGTCTTAGTTTTGATGAAAACAAATGTACCTTTAAAACTTTTTTATTTTGAATCCTACTTAATAATTTCCATTATTTTAAAAAATATACTTTATAGCATTAGGTTTTGCAACTAGGTCTTTAGTTCATTTTAAAATATAGTTCGAAATAAGGGTCAAGATACTTTTTTACATAAGCCGTTCAATTTTTTCCAAAACCATTTGCTGCAAAGACTGAAATTCCTTCAAAAGATCAAAAGTTGTGTGAATTTCTGGACCTGCTATGTTCTTATATTGATCTGCATTTTCTGTCTTTTCCTTTTAATACACTTCATTGCTTTTCTAGTTAATTAAGCTGGAAACTTAGATTTTGATTAATTTACATCTCATAAATATAGACTTTAAAGTAAAAAAAGACGAGATTTGTCCCACAAGTTTGTATTTTATGTTTTTTTGTTCAGTTCCGAATTTTCCCAAATTTTCTTGTGATCTCTTTTGACATGTGGTTATTTAGAAATATGGTGTTCAATTTTCAATAATTGGAATTTATAAAGATATTTTAAATTATTAATTTATGCTTTAATACATGGTAGTGAGAAATTATAATTTGTGTGCTAGTAATACTTTAAAATGTATTTACTTTTATTTTATATCCCAGAATATGGCATTTCCTTGCAATTTTTTTTTTAATTGAAATCTCACTCTGTCGCACAGACTGGAGTGCAGTGGCATGCCCACAGCCAATGCAGTCTTGATTTGTTGAGTTCAGTCAATCCTTCCACTTCGGCCTTGCAATTACCTGGAACTACAGGCCCCTGTCACCACACCTGGCTAATTTTTTTTTATTTATTTATTGTAGAGACAAGGTCTCCCCAAGTTACCCAGGCTGGTCTAGAACCCCTGGGCTTAGCTAATCCTCTCATCTTGGCCTCCCAAAGTGCTGGGATTACAGGCTTGAGCCACCATGCCTGGCCTGGCAAATGTTTCACATTTGTATTTAAAATTTATTTGCTATTGTTAGACTGGATATTCTCTAAATTAGATTAACTTTATTTAAGGATTTTCCAGTTTTCTATATACTTACTATATTGTTTCCCAGTGGATTCTATTAGTTACAGTGAGAGGAGTGATGAAATTTGACACAATATAGTGAGTATCTTGTTCTCCTTTCTTGCCTCTCAGTTTTTGTTTTTATGTATTTTCAAGAGTTGTTTTGTGCGGACACTTTTAGGCTTGATAGTTGAAAGAGTAAAGTTGGTAAAATCAAAATGGAATTGCCCTAGCTAAAGTGCAGACATTTGAAAGCAGCCATTAAAATATTTTTAAAAAATTTTTATTATAAAGATGGTACTATTTGGGGTTAGGTATATACAAATGGCTACTCTGCAGGTACATTATTGAGCTCACTTTGGTTACCACGTCACCTGGTTTGGGATCAGGTACTCTTATCAATATATTGTACCTCCCCCCTGCTGCTGGCAACCTCCCACTACTGCCAATCCCCTTCTTACAGAATTATAATAGTTCAGGTCCACTTTTGAGTGAGAACATGTAATACTTGGTTATTTGTTTTTGTGATAGATCACTGAGTCTTATAGACTCTAAGTCCATTCAAGTTGCAATTTTGTCTTTCATGATGATTGTGTAATATTCCATTATGTATATACAACCACATTTTTTAAATGCAGTCTACTCCCAATGGGCAGCACGGTTGGTTCTATTTTTGATATATGACTAATGCTTCAATTTACACGTGTGTGCAGGTATATTTTTAATAGCATGATTTGAGTTCCTCTGAGTGTATTACCAGAAGAGGGATTGCTGACTGGTATGGAAAGTCAACTTTTAGATCTTTTAGTAACCGCCACACTGCTTTCCACAGAGGTTGTTCTACTTTGAACTCCAACCAACAGTGTAGAAACTTTTCCTTTACTCTGCCAGCATCTGTTGTACTTTGTTTTACTAATGACGGTGATTTTTTCCGGAGTTAGGTAGTATCTCAATGTGGTTTTGATTTGCATTTCTCTGATGATTAGTGAGGCTGAACATTTTTTATGTGTGGTTGACTGATCATACATGTTCTTTGAGAAGTGTCTATCCATGTATTTTTCCCACTTTTTTTTAAATGGGGCTGGTTTTTGGTTTTGTTTTTTTTTTCCTTTTGGCATGTTTGAGGTCTTTGAAGCTCCAGGATGTTAGGGCCTTGTCAGATGAACAGTTTACGAATAATTTTTCATATTCTGTGGGCTGTCTCCCGACTCTCTTGATGGTTTCTCTGCTTTGCAGAGGCTTTTCAGTTAGATGAGGTCTCACTTGTCTATCTTATCTCTTCTGGCATGGGCATCTGGGATTTTGGTCAGGAAATGATTGACTAGTCCAACTTCCATAAGGGTGTCTTTTGTGGTTTCTAAGATTCCTATAGCTTGAGGTTTTACATTTAGGTCTGTGATCTATTTGTAGCTGATCTTTGAAAAGCAGTCATTTTAACTGAGTTTCTTTTTTCTTCTCCTCACATGTATTAGTAATTAGTTATTGTGCTCCACATCCTCTAATCATTAGTCAAGAACAAACCAGGTTCACTGGAGATAGCTTTAGATAACTTTTTGTAACCTCTAAATGTATATTGTCCTATCTACTCTTTTATTCTAAGTATTTGTTTTCAGGAATGCAAGACCAAGTTAACCTCACCTATTGTAATCAGCCTCCTGTGAATTCCCACCAGCCCTCCAGTGGAATCACAAGACCAATTGCCTTGAAAAAGACCTAGAAAGCAAGACCAGTGTTATAAACACCTAAGAATGCAATTGTTGGAGATTTTCACTATTTCTGCTTCTTTATAAAAACTTTAAAAGCCCTCTCCCCTTAAAACATATGTTGTGCTTACCTGTAAACCTTGGGCCCTATCTGCCTGTGGAAAGGGGATAATAAACTTTTTCTTTATTTTTGAACATATTTACTTTATTCCCATTTATTCCCATTCCTACCTTGCCTCAGTTTGTCTTTACATTAGTTTTCTTGAGGAGTCTACTGCATTATCTTTATGTAGGTTTTTCATTGTCAATGATTTATTATGCTATTCATGTATATATACATGAAATCCCTTTGTTTCTGTCTCATATTTGAGACAGGGTTTCACTTTGTTGCACAAGCTGGAGTGCAGTAGCATAATCATGGCTAACTACAGCCTCAGACTTTTGGACTCAAGGGCTCCTCCTGCCTCAGTCTTTCGATTAGTTAGGACTATAGACACCCACCACACCTTCACTGGCTAATTTTTCTGTGTTTTGTAGAGATGGGGGTCACACTTTGTTGTGCAGCCTGGTCTTAAACTGCTTGCCTCCAGAAATCCAGCCATCTTGATCTCCCAAATTGCTGGATTACAGGTGTGAGTCACAGCGCCTGGCTCTATTTATTTCCATTTCCTCTCCCTCATCTATTCAGTATGGTTGTTTCTGCCAGTTTTGGAATCCTGAGAAATCTGAAATCTCTGCCACTTGGAGTATTTTGTGAGTGCAATACCGCAGGTACGGCTCATCTCTGATATTATGCAACTGTCCTGATAACATCACCATCTTGGCTCACTCAAGCAAATGAATGAAATAAATATAACTTTTTGCTAAACTTATGTCTTTGTCATTCATAGATCCTATGTCCCTGGGTATTCAAGGGTTTGTATTCTCTCTATATAAGGACTGAACTCACTTTTTGTTCTGAATGTTATCAAGTTTGCTATATCTTTCTACAAATCTCTAAATTGGATTCTTGCTTAGTTCATGCTGAATAACTACTACTTGTTGCTTGTCATCTTAACTTCATTTGGTTCTTCTAATGAGTTTTTGAGATGAGAACTATAATGATCTATTTCACAAGAGAAGAATCAGGTTTAGGGCATATAGATAACATAGCTAGATACACCAACAGTAAGTTGTAGGTGTGGTTTTCAGAATCATATCTTTTATTCCATTCAATAAGTCTTATTGATTTCCTACAAATACCAGGTAGTATTCTTCAATATGATTAATAGGTACGTTCAGGGAATATGGCAGTGAACAATACAGAAAATATCCTCATTCCCTACTTGGGGGATTGAGGTGAACAAAAGCTAGCAAATAGGTAAACACAAATTAAGTGAAAGGGTAAAATATATACTATGTAGGGTTAGCGCTACAGAGAAAGAGAATGCAGGGAAGGGGCATGATGAGTGTTTTCTGGTGGGGGTAGGTTGAACTTTGTAATTAGAGTGAAGGTGAGATTCAAGAAGAAACATGAAAGCGTTTTAGAAATCAGCTATGTGTGTATCTGGGGAATAAGTATACTAGGTTGAGGGAACAGTCAGATGAGAAGGCAATGAGTCAAAAACTTCCATAGAGTACTCAAAGTACAGGAAAAAATTAGTGTGTTGGGGAAAAGGGGGCTTAGTGCAGAGAGGAGAAGATAATGAAATCAGAAAGCCTGATGCAGCCATCCTCCTAGACCCAGCCCCAAGCTTCTCCTGCAGTCTGAGAAGTACCCCAAGGAAATGCCAGAGTGTCCAGCTCTCCAGGCTTGCTGCTGGAGACGATTATGCAAGGCAACAAGCTTCAGACATTCCACCAAGGAACTCCCCCCACCCAGAGCTGCCAGTCATAGGCCCTCCAAGGTAAGTGCAAAACCTCCTGCTGCAGCCACCTCCACTGCAACTGTGGTGGAACAGAGGTGAGCTGCCTGCACAACCCAAAAGTCCTGTGCTTCTAGTCCCACACCCCTCTCCTCAAGCCTCGCTCCTTCCGAAGGAAGTCCCAGACATTCTTGTGTGTAGATTCCCATCCTTTTTTTTTCTTTCCTCACCTCTCATCCAGTCCATTCCTCCATCCCCGGTTATCTCTGACAAGCCTATCAATTCCACAGTCATTTCTAGCATCTTAGCTAATTTCACCTCAAATGCCACTTCAGAAACTGGGGTTATGTACATTGACATTACTCCTGTATCTAAGAGTGTGACTTTCAGATCCACTCCCAGTTCAGGGAGAGGGCACTTCCATTCTCTCAAATCCAATTTTTTTAAAAGGGAAGTTGCACTCTAAAAAGTTATCAGTCTTCATCTGCTCACCTATTTTAATTTCTTCAGTCTCACTTCAACTATGGACCATCCCTTTGACTAGAAAACTACCCATTGACTCAAATTTAGGACACTCCATGATCAACAGCAGGGACCCTATGTCCCCAGTCACCTGCTTTGACAAGACTTTCAGTCATGGTTCCTCCAGTGACCTCCACTCTAGTGAGCAGCATCTCATCCACATCAGTATCCAGCCAACCTTTGACTCTGGTCTTTAGGTACCGCACCTACTTCCAAGGCTGTCAACTTCCAGTCTCTGTTTATATCCAGGTATGTTACCACATTCACACAGAACATCTGAGGCCTGATTGCACTACATGGGTGGTGCTCTGGAAAATAGCACTGTGGATTTGTAGGAAATCCTCTAGTTTACCTTTTAGTAAAAACACCAGGAAAGCACCCTGCAAGGTGGTTCTTTGTGACTTTAAGGTAGCCAGTATTGTTGATCAAATATTAGGAGACTCTTGGTCAGAGTAATGGTACCTGTGATATAAAGATGAAAAACAGTCACTGGGTCACCCGGCACCTATAAGAATTTCAGGAGCCACCATTCCCTGGAAGACTCCTCTTATGGGTCACATTAAATAATGAGACAGTATCTCTCTCTGCATATTTGGTTTCAACAATAGGACGTTGGTCCATGAAAAAGGAACTTCAGTCCTTTTAAGGTATATTTAATCTGCCCTAATTACATAAGTCAGAGATCCCAAATCTCAAGAGTTGTGTGTGCACGTATATATGAGTGTGTGTGTTTGCATGGGAAACCATGTGAAATCACTGTATTTGAGATCCTCCACAATGGAGAGTTGAAGAGACCTGCACATACAAGAACTGCCAGGCCTTCCCTGGCTTGACTGTTAACCTGGATGAAAAAAGCTCTGGATCACATCTCTCTAGTCTTGAGACTGGCAGAATGGTCACTGCTGTTTACAGGGGCGCTTCTTCTCCTTGCTGATTTAACTTATTGAGCCCTTAGCTTTCCCAGAAGTTACGTATTCACAACTCTAGTTCTTATTAAACTGCCTTTTCTCAGTCTTTGTTTTTTGACTCAACTGCAAAGGAAACTATGACATATATGTGGTCTGATATGTTTTTAGCCAGACATACACAAAATATTCTGTTTCCAGGGACTAGAATGTGGAATCAGGTACCTTTATGACTTTAGATTTTTAGTGAAGAATTAGCCTGGTGTCTTTGTGTTAGTGTCTCAGAGATGACAACAAAGAGTAAACCAAAAATAATATCCTAAGCCTCCAAGCAACTGAAGAGACAATCACTTTTGGCTAAGCAGACTTCAGAGAAATGTGAAACACTAAATTGTAGGCCATGACAGAAGAGGTGTCCAGACCTCCTTATATTCTCTCCCTTCTGGAGTTGAGCTCAACTGGCAATAACATTAAACGAGAGATCATAAGGCTGACTAAACACACATTATTGTGGCAATAAGATACCAAATTTCTACCTGACTCAGGTATAGTATCACCTGCTCTCTGTGGACTGCCACCCCTGAGACATCATCTACATAATAAGGCCTGGCTTCCACAACCCTGTTAGTTTTGTGTGCATTCCATTCTACTAACTGCCTAAATCATTAGACAAAGCTGAAATATTTAAACCAACTGATAATCAGAAAATCTTTGACTCCAAATATGAATTATGAACCTCTGGGTCAAAGCATCCTGCCTCTCTGAGCCAATCTAATAGTTACTTTGCATGTATTGATTTCTATATTTGCCCATAATCTAACTTCTTAGTCTATATTGATTTATATATTTGCCCTTATATGACTTTCTAAATTGTATCAAATCAAACACTTAACTGACTACATCAGGCACACTTTGTCAAGACCTCTTGAGACTGCTGTACTCTGGACCATAGTCACTCATATTGACTCAGAACAAACCTCTTTAAATTTTTGCCCAGTTTGACTCTTCATGTATAGCAGGGAAAATGAGGTTCAGACTGGGGAGAGACCAGGTGACCCCCCACTTTGTCTCTTGTCTATATTCTTGTTGCCAATTCTTCTATTCTTCTCATCTCATTGGACACTCTATCTTATATGACATGTGACAGAGCACTGAATTTTCTGATTTAGGTTTTTAAAATGTTTAAGTGTCTTTTTGTTTAATTTTCCTAAGGTCAGTCATTCTTACAGTTTCCCACTGCAACCAGACTGGTGGACTTTGCATCTTTCTTCTTGCTTCTCTGTCAATCAATGTTTACTTTCATTTATTTTTTTCTGCAAACTTTTACATTTTGTTATGCAATTGCTGCAAAGTGTTCTATATTTTAACCATATATTTACTCTGAGGTCTAGCTGAGAATAGTGCACTGAGAAGTCTCACGAGAGGAATGTGATCTTCAGATGTGCATTCCAGTGAGGAAGACTGTGGCAAATAAAACCAAACAGCTTCTAATTGTTACAGTCGGTACATAGATCTGGAGGACACATCTGGCTCTAAGAAAACTCTCCAGAAATGTGGTAGGAACCAATATGTTCAGTTTCAATGGGTGTTGACAGTCACATGAATCACTAGGCATATGATAGCACCTAGTGACAAAACAGGGGTAGAGACAGACTCCCAGAAACAGGAGATAAGGTTCACTACCCAGGGTCACACAGGTAAGTACTTGGGTCAGGATATAAAGGAAGCAAGAGAGAAAGACTGAGCAAGATACCCTATTTGATTTCTGTCCCCTGATGTCCAACTGTGGTGTCTGTCTTGTCCACTGGGCTGTGACCCTGCACCTCGAGTGAGAATCAGTATCATTAGGGATGGGCAGCACGTGAATAAGTGTAGATGACCAGAAAGATTCTAGGAGCTGACGTGTGGCAGGCCTTCATAAGGGCCTGATACATAGCAGTCAGTACTACTTTCCTTCATCAGCCAAAACAGAATCTTGCCAGATGCTCCTCAAACAATAACTTATATTTATTAGAACAGAAAAGCGTGAACATTACGTATATATGCCAAATTTCAGAAACTGATTTTGCATGTCTCATTTCACCAGATACTCATAGTATGCATTCAATTAAAACTCCATATTTTCAGGGAGGAGAGCAGCTAGGTAGAGAGATAATGAAGTTTCTTTCTTCTTACTCAGAAATTAGTAGGACCAGGATACAAAACCAGGTGTGAATGCTACAAATTCTCTCTCTTTGTGCTTGATGTACACTGCACACATCAGAAAGAATCACAGAGGTGTAGGAC
Source organism: Carlito syrichta (assembly GCF_000164805.1). NCBI lineage: Eukaryota > Metazoa > Chordata > Mammalia > Primates > Tarsiidae > Carlito > Carlito syrichta. Next base: position 16,704 of record NW_007259020.1, on the reverse strand, counting down.
ATATGTCCCTTGTAGGCATATTATTTGGTTGGTGGTAATTTTAACATATTACAACTAACTAGCACATTGAAAGTACTATACTACTTCTTGCATTAATTTCAACAGCTCAACATTTGGGTTGAATTAATCAGACTAAATAGGTTAGGGAAAGATTTACTGACACCTAATGACAATTTTTGAAGTACCTTTGACTATTCATTAAAGGTACAATAGAGATCTTGTCTATCCCTTGAAATACTGGTTTCACTCTACTGAATATGCTAAACTCAATATAAGTTTCTACTAAAACTTTATATGAAATTTTCACATGATACTAGTAATATTTTTGGCAAGTATAGAATAAGGGTTAATAGCAGCTTTTTCATTATAATGCTCTGTTAACACATTTGGTTAAAATCCATTATGTATGTGGGAATGTTTATAAAACTCATATAACATTCACATTAATTTTTATAAAATACTTCAAACATTTGCATGTGCCAAATGGGAATGAGGCAGCAGGTTTACTTTGAAGAGTCATCATAAGATATCAAGTAGCTTTATGCATTTTGGTTTTTTCTGACATATCAATAATGTTATTTTGTTGAAATATTTGTGCAGGTCGCATTAGCTTAGTGGTATGAAGGGCAAAGGAGCAGGCAATTGAGACTAACAGGGGAAAGGGTTAGCCTTATTAAAATAAATGGGATCTTTGAGAGATTTTAAAAACACATTTTGAGGTAACTTTGGATATTCCTGAATACTTGTTAATATCAACTGAGGTTATTTAGAAATAGACATGGAAATTCTTGAGGGCAAAATATAATAACTTTTGAGATTCTTTATCTACAATAATATACTTGCCAAAGTATGATAGCACTAAATAGAATTAAATTTATGTTTTTTTCCTAATCAAGACAGAGTAACAGGGACTATAGTTACCTCCTATCGCAATTAATCCTCCTATCTGTAATAACAAAAAAATAAACAAAATATATGAATAAATTGTTTTTAAGGCATTGTTAGCTAGGCAAGGAAAGGCTGTGATTCCTGGGAGATGTGAAAAAAAAGAGATTAATTTTATGGGTGCTTCAGCATACTTGAGAGAATTTCTCGAGCATGACCCAGCAAAGGGAGATGCAAACAGACCCTGGTCCACTCCCTGAGATGAAGATATGGAACTGACAGTACAGACAGCATGTACAGAATCATTAAAATAGCTCAAAATATCCTAAAATCAACATTAGAAACTGAAAACAATTGAGCAACTACATCTAGAACAATATGGGTTCATATAAAAATTGATAGACTAAACAACATTATCAGTAATAACATTAAATATAAATGTCATTAACACCTTAGAGAAAAGGCAGAAAAATAAGATTTGACGAAAAAGTAAAACCCAATGTTATCAGCCCACTAGCATTTTATTTTAATTAAGATGATACAATTGGCTATAAGGAAAGAAAAAGAAAAGCATTGAAAAATGTTAATGACAAGCAAAAGAAAGCTGAAATGCTATACTAACTTTAAAATATATTATTTCAAGGCAAAAAATATTAACTTAAGAAGCAAAGATAATTTCACCACAAATGTTAATTCCTCAAGAGTACACAATTTTAATGTTTATGCTTAGAACATCTCAAAATAGATGAGGCAAAGCTTAGTTGAACTACCAGGAGACATAGAAAAATTCAAATTATAGTAAGATTTTACTATTTCCATAATGGATCAAATAAGTAGAAAGCAAACCAGCTCTACACCAACAACAAGCAGTCAGAAAATCAAATTAAAGGCACAATCCTATTCACAATAGCCACCAAAAAAATGAAATACCTCCGCATCTTCCTAACCAGAGAAGTGAAATATCTTTACAATGAGAACTACAAAACACTGCTCAAAGAAATCCAAGAAGACACAAACAAATGGAAAAATATCCTGTGCTCACGGATAGGAAGAATCAATATTGTTAAGATGTCCATCCTACCAAAGGCAGTCTACAGATTCAACCCAATACCCATTTGTTACCAACATCATTCTTCTCAGACATGGAAATGACAATACAGAAACTTATATGAAAACATAAATGATCATGAATAGCCAAAACAATCCTTAGCAAAAGAAACAAAGCAAGAGGTATCACACTTCCACACTTCAAACTTTACTGTAAGTCTGCAGTAATCAAAAAACCTGGTATTGGTATAAGAACAGACACATAGACCAATGAAACAGGATAGAGATTCCAGAAACAAAGCCTCAATTCCTCAACCAACTCATCTTTGACAAAGTCTCCAAAAACAACCACTGGGGAGAGGAGAACCTATTCAGTAAATGGTGCTGGGAAAACTGGCTGAACACATACAGAAGATTGAAACAGGATCCCTACCTATCACCATACACAAAAATTAGCTCTAAATGGATCAAAGACCTAAACATAAAACCTCAAACTGCAAGAACCTTAGAAAATGCAAGAGACACTCTTATGGAAATTGGAACTGGAAACCGATTCCTGATCAAAACTCAAAGTGCCCAGGCCATAAGAGATAAGATAGACAAGTGAGACCTCATTAAACTGACAAGCTTCTACAAAGCCAAAGAAACCAGCAAGAGAGCAGGAAGACAGCCCGCAGAATGGGAAAAAATATTTGCAGACTGTATATCTGACAAAGGCCTCAAATCTAGTATCTACAAGGAACTCAAATGCACCGAAAGGAAAAAAACCAAACAGCCCCTTTAAAAAGTGGGCAAAAGACAAGAATGGACACTTCTCAAAAGAAGATATATGGATAGCCAACAGACACATGAAAAAGTGCTCAGCCTCACTCATCATTAGAGAAATGCAAATCAAAACCACATTGAGATACCATCTAACCCCTATAAGAATGGCCATAATTAATAAAACAAACAACAACAGATGCTGGTGAGGATGTGGAGAAAAAGGAACACTTCTACACTGCTGGTGGGAATGCAGACTAGTACAACCTCTTTGGAAGAAAGTGTGGCAATTTCTGAAAGTACTAGAAATTGACCTTCTATATGACCCAGCAATTCCCCTATTGGAACTATACCTGGAGGAACTCATATCATTCTACAAAAAAGATACCTGCACACATATGTTTGTTGCAGCTCTATTCACAACAGCAAAAATATGGAACCAACCGTGTTACCCATTGAAGCTGGGTTGGATTTTAAAAAGTAGTACATATACACAATGGAATATTATGCAGCCATAAAGAAGGACAAATATATGGACTTTGCAGCAAATTGGATGGATTTGGAATCAATCATATTCAGTGATTTATCACAGAAACAAAGAACTGAGTTCCATATGTTCTCACTCATAAGGTGACCTTAAACAATTATAATGCTATAAGAAAGTGATTCGCTGTAGCAAAAAACTGTCAGGGGAAGGTGGGGTGGGACAGGCAGTTGAGGGAAACTGCTAGGGGAGGGAGGGGCATACCTCATCAACAAGGGTATCTGCATGATTAATGTTTGTATACCTAACCCTGAATTGTACCCCACGTCTTTATAATAAATAAATAAATAAATAAAGCACATTAGAAAAGACAGAAAAGTTTTGGACAACATTATCAACCAACATGATTTAATTGACATTTCTAGAACACTCCATATGATACAAACCGTGGATCAAAATAGATTATATTCTGAACCATGAAAAAATGGTCTCATACACTTAAATCTAAAGTAGTCATGAGAAATTTAAATTCTTAATAAAAGTAAGAATATATGAACAATACAGAATATCATTTGATCAATTGAATTAGAAGCCATATCAAGAAACATCTGTCCAATCTTCAAATATTCAACATCATATATTCTAACTAATGTTTCTTTTTTTTTTTTGAGTTGGAGTCTCACTCCATCGCCCAGACTGGAGTGCAGCCTCGACCTGCTGGGCTCCGGCGATCCTTCCGCCTCAGCCTTCCAAGTAGCTGGAACTATAGGCGTGCACTACCACGCCCGGCTAGTTTTTGATTTATTGTAGAGATGAGGTCTCGCCAAGTTTCCCGGGCGGGTCTCAACCAGCGGGCTCAGGCAATCCACTCACCTCAGCTTCCCAAAGTATGGGATTACAGACTGAGCCACCAAGCCCAGCTTAACTAATGCTTCTAAAGAAACAACAAATTTGAAAATATTTTTCAAGTTAAAAAAAAAAAGACTTCTACCAAGAACAGTTGGAAACGCATTTAAAAACACATACACACAAATTCCCTAGATCAAAAGCAAGGAAGGTATTAATAAAACATGTTTTAGGATATCAAAGTAAGAGTATGAACAATTTATGACAATAAATTGAATAACTTAGATAAGGTTGAGAAATAAAGACTATGGATATTTTAGAAGAGTATATAACATTATTTTGATAGAAGCTAAACTATTAAAATTATAGTTAAAACCCTCTACATCAATACAATTCCAAGTATGTATAAACTCACCGGAGTTTATACATACAAACATTTAAGGAATAAATAATTTCTCAGAAAATTAAAAAGATAAAATACATTTTAAAACTAGTATTATGAAGTCAATATTAATGTGACCCCAAACCTGAAAAATATATTGTAAGAAAAAAAAAGAACAATACCCTTCAATAACATGGATGTCAAAATTCAAATAAACTATTAGAAGTCCTCAGTCTACAGAATGTATAAAGGATAGCACACCATGACCAAGTGAGAATTATCCTAGGGATGCAAGGTCGTTCTAATATTCAATATTCAATTGATGAAAAGTCAAGTCAGCAACATGCAGAGTAAGAACCCTGGACCTTCATTACTTCTACAAACACACTTATTCGGTAGCAATTCATGGATAAATTCTCTTCGTGAGAAATTCAGAAGACTATTTTTGTAAAGATTGGAGCATAAAGAAACTAAATAGAGAATGGTGGAACAATAAAAAAATCAAGAAAAGCAAAGAATATGTTTACTGGATAAATAATCAAAAACAATTACTCTTAGAACAGAAAAAAAGAGTGAAGAAACAAATAAATAGAATTTAAATTAAACCAAGCTTTTACCATCAGTGTAACAGAAATTTTAAATATGGGAGGATACTCTGAATAATTATAAGTCCAAACTCTGGACAATCTAGGAGAAATGGGTAAAATCTAAGAACTATACAACCTAAAAAGACTAAATCATAAAAAAAGCAAGTTTAGCAATCCTAAACTAGTAGGAGATTGAATCCATAATAAAAATCAACAAAGAAAAGCCAAGGATTTTGTCACCAAAGAAAAGCCAAGGATTAAATGGTTTCACTGGTGAATTATACCAAACATTAAAGAACTGATGCTAATGTTTCAAACTCTTTCAAAAATTAAAGAAATGGGAATACTTCCAAAGGCATGTTATGGGTCTAGCAGGACCCAGATACCGAGCCCAGACCATTATACTGGAATACAGATTAAGAGTCTTCAACAAAATGCCAGCAAATTGAATCCAGTAGCACAATAAAAGCATCATACTCTGTGATCAGTTGGGATTTATCTCTGGTATGCAAGAATGTTTCAACTGTACAAATCAGTTTTGAGATTCACTACAGTAATAAGACTAAAAGTGACATGCTGATCTCAATAGATGCAGAAGAAACATTTTACAATTTCACAGAACTCACACATTTTGGTGATCATTTTCAAAAAGTCAGAATACACAGAGTTACCTCAAGACAATAAAGATTCTGTAAAAAAAGCTGACAGCTGACATAATACATAGTAAAAGAATAAAATTGTTTGCATTAAGATTGGGAACTAGACAGTCATGCTCTCTCTTCATCCAATTGTCATCATAGTGCTGAATGTTCTATGTTCAAAGTGCTGAAAGTTCTGAGCAATTAAATAAGAAAAAAGAAATAAAGTAGATGCATATTAGAATAAAAAAGTAAGACTATTCTGTTTGGAAGTGACATGGTCATATTTATAACCTATCAGCTTCCATCCCCAAAATGGATAGAATTTTAAATGAATTCAGGAAAGTTACAAGACACTCAATAAACATACGAAAATCAGGCATATTTCTATACACAAAAAATTTGAAGATGAAATTAGCAAACAATCTCATTTTTTTCTTTCTTTTCTTTTCTTTTTCTTTTCTTTTTTTTTTTTTTTTTTGAGTTGTATTCTCACTCTGTCACCCAGGCTAGGGTACAGAGACAAACTCACAGCTACCTCAGCATTGACCTCCTGGGCTACGGTGATCCTTCTGCCTCAGCCTTCCAAGCACCTGGAACTACAGGCACACACTACCATGCCTGACTAATTTTTAAAATTTATTGTAGAGACAAGGTCTCACCAAGTTGCCCGGGCTGGTCTGGAACCCGCATGCTCAGGCAATCTACTTGCCTCGGTCTCCCAATGTGCTGGGATTACAGGCTGAGCCACCAAGCCTGGCTGAATCTCATTTTCAATAACACTAAAAGGAATAAAATACTTAGATACAAACTAAAGAAGTGGAAGAATTATACAATGAACAGTATAAAATTTTGCAGAAAATGAGTAAGACACAAATTGAAGGAAATCTGCCCAAAATTAGACTCAATATTGTTAAAACATTTAAAGTACCCAAAGCAACCTACATATATATACCTTCTGAAGCAAAACCAAGGAGGCATTTTTTAAACAGAAAAAATAAAATAAATCTACATAGAGAACAGGTGAATATGAATGCCAAAACAACCTTGAGAAAAAAGAACAAAGCTAGAGATATCACACTTCCTGAAAGCTACAAAGCTACATTAAATACAACAGTATGGCATGACCATACAGACATGCATGTACACCAGTGGAACATAAATTAATCTGTGCATATGTGGTCAACTAATAATCAATAAGGTTGCCCAGAATACATAGTGAGGAAAAGACAGTTGTTTAAAAAATAGTGTTGGAAAAACTGGATATCCACATGCATACAAATAAAATTGAAATCTTTTATTTTTCTCTTTGAGTTGTTGACTCACTCTGTTGTCCAGGCTGGAGTGCAGTGGCAGGTTCATGGTCACTGCCGTCTCTACCTGCTGGGCTCAGGTGATCCTTCTGCCTTGGCCTTGCAAGTAGCTGGAACTACAGGCACACGCCATTATGCCTGGCTAATTTTTGATTTATTGTAGAGACGAGTTGCCCAGGTTGGTCTCAAACCCCTGGATCCTCAGGCAATCCTCTCATCTCAGCTTCCAATGTACTGGGATTCTAGTCTTGAGCCACTGTGCCCTGCTGGAAACCTTATCTTGCAATATAGATATCAATTGACAAGATATGCAAACAATGTAAATGTCCATCAAAAGACAAGTGGATAAAGAAAAACCAAAAAAGAGGAAACAGAGCAACAGCAACAACAGTATCAGCAACAGTAGCAACAACCACAGAAAAAATGTCTTTCCCTTAATGAGCAATAATGTGGCAAATAGAATCATCAGCTACCAGTAATTACTTTAAATGTAAGTAACCTCAGTGCATCAAATAGAAGACGTTTATAAAATATGGTTTTAAACCCTTAGAGTTTATAAAAAAGAGTAATAAAACAAAACAAAATGCTTTTCAACTTTTGAAGAAAGAAACTTGCTTGAATCATGGTGGGTAGGTTAACAATAAAATGATGGACTAAGAAATATTAAGATCACATTTCTGGCCGGGCTTGGTGGCTCAGGCTGTAATCCCATGCTTTGGGAGGCCTAGGTGAGTGAATTTCCTGAGCCCGTGGGTTCGAGACCCACCTGGGCAACTTGGCGAGACCTCATCTCTACAATAAATCAAAATTAGTCGGGCGTGGTAGCGTGTGCCTAGTTCCAGGTACTTGGAAGTTTGAGCGGAAGGATCACTGGAGCCCAGAAGGTCAAGGCTGTGGTGGCCAAGAGCGGCCACTGCACTCTGTCTGGGTGACAGAGTGAGACTCCAACTCCAAAAAAAAAAAAAAAAACGCAAACAAAACCAGAAAGATCACATTTCTTTAGTTTCAGTTTTAAGTTGCACACTATTGTGAGTAGCATGATGACCTCTTCAGCCAGGGACTTGATTCATCCGTGCGTCCAACATCCCCACCATGTCCATGCTCGCTGCCCATTAGTTGCTGAGTAACCATCTGTTTTATCAGTTACACTATCATGGTAATGCAGTGCTTGTGCCCACAGAACTCTTATTTAATTTCATAGTGGCCCCGAAGTGAAAGAAGTGTGAAGTGGGCAGTTGGGTATGCAAAGAAGAGCCATGAAGTGATTCCTTTAAGTCAAAAAATGAAAGTTCACAATTTAAAAGGCAATAATAATAATAATAATGATGATAATAATAATTATACACTGATGCTGCTGGTACTGAGGGAAAGGACAAACCTTGTGTCTGTGAAATTGTGGTGATGGGAGGAGAAATTTTTTAGCTTTGCTGTTGCAACACAAACTGCAAAGAAATATAAAGGATTTAGTTCTATCTGAGGGTTCACACATTTGCTGAGGATCTTGGAACATATTCTCTGTAGAAAAGTGGAGAATACCTGGTGGATGGCTGAACAAGGAAGTTCCTCAGGCTGTAAACAAATATTCCAGAGGAGAATGTAGTATGTCAGCAATGAAGGAAGAGCAATAAAAATGGGCAGACATTGAGCAAATATATGCTGGATCATTTTTTCCTCCTAATATAATAAAAATTCATGATTGTAAAAAGCAAAACTGTAACATTGTCTGTGTGTGAAGGGAGATTTCCTTGTTTTGATTTTTTTTTAAATAAAGGTTGTGAGGAGAATCTGTTCCTTTTCTCTCTTCTGACTTCCAGTGGTTGCCAGCAATGCTTGGTGTTTCTTGGTTGAAGACATATCACTCCAGTCTCTGCGTCTGTCTTCACATGGCCTTCTCTCTATGTGTTTCTGCCTGTGCTTTCATGTTTTCTGTCCTCTGTGCTTGTCTCTATACTCAAATCTTCATCTTCTTCTAAGGACACCAGCCACTGGATTAGGATTCACTGTAGTAAGCCAATATGACCTCATCTTAACTTCACCACATCTGAAAAAGTCAATTTCCAAAAACAGTTACATTTATAGGAACTGGTAGTTGGGTTTGAATATTTCTTTTGAGATGAGACAGTTCTGCTCAAAATAAAGGGAAACTAGGTGCAGCAAATACAATGTTCATTGTAGCCCAGGACACAACACACCCACTTTTTCTTTCCAATTTTTCTACTAAATTGTTAAAACCAATAGGACTCCTTGACACCTCTTCAGGCTTCAGTACCCTTGTCTATATAGTAATAATGTGGACCAGATGATTTCTAGGGTCATTTAAATAAGATTGTATAATTCATTAATGCAATGCTTTTAGCAATTCTCTATCAGACTGTATAAATGTATACAAATTAGTATAAATAATGGTGTCAACTTTAGTCACATTTATAATTCTAGAAACCTTTGAAATTAATTGTGCTTGAATCAGAGTTACAAAACCACTAGCCATTGTAGAGTTTAATCATGCTGTAGTCATCTATTAAATTATACCAGTTATTCAGGAACATATAAAGTTGTTGTATAACACCAGGACAATTTTTTTTCTTGAAATAGTTCTTATAAAATAGTCACAAATACATTAATTCTTCAGGGTTGGTTTTCAGCAAATTCTTATTTTAATCACCTATCTCTGATAATTCATGTAAAGGACAAATATTTCTGTCTATTTTGACAATAATCTAAGTCTTCTTGTATGTTTAAGCTGTCTGTATAATACAATGAACATTTTAAATTGTAGTTGATCCCACTTTCTTTTTGTCAGAGAATTCATAAGGTCATATGAGTTTTGTACTTCCTTTGACTCCACTGTCTCACTCATGTAATTTTTAAAAGCCAATTGAATTGGTTTTTTGTGTTTTTATAATATTTGCAATCTGTACAGTGCCTCAGTTATAATAGTTTTCAAGTACTTTTCTTTAACTTATTTTACGTAAAATGAAGAAAACAGGTATGATTTCACATATAGGCTATGAATTTTGTCCACACACAACTTTAATATTTGAAAGATTTTGTTGTGGGGCGGGGGTATTACTTTGACAAAGCACCCATCATTTTAGTCAGAGGGTTATATTGTTCTGCATGTTCTGCATGTGAAAGAAAATGTGTTTGGTGATATTGTATCTTGGCTTTTATGGTATCTGCATAATTCCTTTATGTATTTTGTGAGGATGTTTAAATGTCAGCATTAAAACAGTTTGTAAAAAAGCAAAATACAGAAAAATTTAAAAAAATTAAAAATATTGAATACTAGTTGCTGACTGAATATTTCAATGTTTCATAATTACATTACATTCAAAAAAACTGGGAGAGAAAGATTTTACTGCTCAGGACTTTCTGTGATGCAAGTGACAAACACTCAGTTCCAACAGTCTAAGGCAAAGAAAGGAAAGCTTTTAACTGAACTATGAGATTAGTGTACAATGGGTTTATGAAAGTGCATCTAGGGCTTCAGATAATTTAGAAAGTCTCTCCTCCCTTTCTCTGTCTCTGTCTCAATCTCCCATCAGTTTTCTTTTTAATATTTTAGAAAAGTTAGTTCACCAGCAGCAACTGACAGTCTTGCAATTCCTTGTTCCATGATTACTGATGGGAACAGCTCATTTCTGTCCCGAAAACAATCCAAATATCCCAAATTCATTCTTGTTTACTAGCATTGAATTGTATGACCTCTTCTGAAACCAGGCAGAGATCGCATACACCTTGAACCATAAGAGGTAAGTTTGTGCCTTTAATATGTTTATTTAATAAGGATATTAATAAAATGAAAGTGACCATCATGTATATTCACATGATGGGCCTGCATATTCAAACTCAAGTTTTCCGATTCTAAAAACCTATCCTTTTTTTTAAGGGATACATGTTGAAAATTAAGAATATACTACTTTAAAAGTTATTTAAAAAGCATGGATGTTCATCTTTTCCTGGACAAATTACCTAGTTAACATTATGGAGTTGTAGTCATTCGAGTATGAGTAATCTATCGCTTAATCAATTATCTTTACTTATTGATTCTGGAGAAATTATTAATGGTATTCATAAGAACAGTAAAATCAGTTCATGTATTCATTTAACTTAGCTGGGATAATTTTTAAATATTTTCAACTAATGTTATATAAGTGCCTAATGTTTGGCAGAGAAGAGAAAGCATATAAGAAATCATAAGAGGAGGGAGGCAATAGATTTTAGAGGCAATTGTGGAAGATTTCCCAGGGGAATGTATGTATAAGGAACATTAGAATATATTGAAGATGAGCCGGGCTTGGTGGCTCAGCCTGTAATCCCACACCTTGGGAGGCTGAGGTGAGTGGATTGCCTGAGTCCGCGGGTTTGTGACCTGACTGGGCAACTTGGCGAGACCTCATCTCCACAATAAATCAAAAATTAGCCAGGTGTGGTAGCGTGTGCCTGTAGTTCCAGTTACTTGGAAGGCTGAGGCGGAAGGATCGCCAGAGTCCAGCAGGTCGAGGCTGCGGTGGCCGGGAGTGGCCACTGCACTCCAGTCTGGGCAACAGAGTGAGACTCCAACTCAGAAAAAAAAAAAAAAAGAATATATTGAAGATGAAGGAAAGGGAATAGCATGATCAAAGTTGGCAGAAAGTAATGGCCCAAGAAACATTGGACAACCAGACTTCTCTGGGGTTCTTTTCAATTGTCTCATTAACACAGATCATTTGTACAATAAATATTCTAAGTCCATAATTTTAATTTCCCTCATAATGCTAAGGATAATCTATCACAGTTTGCTATGTGAACTATAGGGGTAAGCTGGCACATTTAACATCTTTATTTAATAAGGATATTAATAAAATGAAGGTGACCATCCTGTATATTCACATGGTGGGCCAGCATATTAAACTCAAGTTTTACAGTTTTAAACCTAACCTTTTTTTTAAAGGGACACATGTAGGAAATTAAGAATATACTATTTTAAAAGTTATTTTTTAAAAAAGCATGAAAGTTCATCTTTTCCTGAACAATTTACCTAGCTATCAATATGGAGTTATTGTCATTCTGAGAATGAGCAATCTATTGGTTAATCGATTATCTTTACTTATTGATTCTGGAGAAATTATTAAAAGTATGTATAAGAACAATAATATCAGTTCATGCATTCATTTAACTTAGTTGGGATAGTTTTTAAACATTTTCAACTAATGTTACATAAGAAGTGCCTAAGAATTGGCAGAGAAGAGAAAGCATATAAGAACTCAGAAGAGGAAGGAGGAAACAGATTTTTGAGGCAATTGTGGAAGATTTCCCAGGGGTGGTAACAATGTATGAGTTTGACAAAAGTAGCAACCTAGTTTAGCATAAGGACCATTTGGATATATTGTAGATATATGATCAAATTTGGCAGAAAGTAACGGCCCAAGAAACATTAGACAACCAGACTTCTCTGGGGTTCTTTTCAACTGTCTTGTTAACACACATCATCTGGAAAATAAATATACTAGGTCACATAACTTTAATTTCCCTCATAATAGTAAGGATAATCTATGACAGTTTGCTTTGTGAAATGCACTGAATTAATCATTTTGCATAGATGAATTTCTTTAGTCCTCACAATAACCCCATGGTGCAGATTCCATGATGCCACTTAAGGGACACTAATCAGCGACTTTTATCAAATATGATCTGGATATTGTTTAAAATGCAGATGATTGGGCTTCATGCTACACAGTGTGAAGGAACTTAGCATCTGAACAAAATTCTCAGGTGACCAATTGGTGAATTAATTTTTTGAGAAGCTCTGTTGTCCAAACACTATTAATATTGCCGTTTTTAAGAAATCTGACCAACCACCAACAGTTTATTCAAGATCAGTCAGTTAAAAAGTGATAGAACAAGTTTCAGGGGAATTTGGCCAAGCTTTTAACCACCGTTCTGGCAACTTTTTCTATGATTCTATGATTCTACTTTTTCTATGATTCTATGATTCTACCCCGTGGATGTATAGGGGAATAAAGTTGGAAAGAGAAGCAAAACAGGGCAGAGAAAAGATTGCATTGCAGGCTGTGGAAATTAGTCCTGGGAAAATGGATGTTTTTAAATTACTAAGAGACAATAGCAGAATATTCTACGGCAATCAACTAAGAAATGTTAGAATACATGGGCAATGAGAGTAATTTTTATTATAAGGTTAGGAAAATATCTCAGGAATGCAAGGGGTGATTTTTCAGTGTAGGCGACAAGAATGAAAGACTGAGGAAGCAGCAAGAGTGGGCACATCCTCTGTGTTATAATAATGTTTTCTCTCTTATCTGTATACCTGTTTTACTGATTTCCTATAGTTGTTACTAGGTTTGTAATAGACGATCTAAAAAGCAGCTGGATCCTAGTAAGAATGGATTAAATGGGTCAGGCCTCAGGGCGCCAGGTCGGGCGCGGGGGGCGTGGTGCTGCTGATGTTCTTGTGTGCTGTGGCGCGGGCGTGGACTCGGGCCCCCGGGCCGCCCCCTGCCCTGGCGCTTCGCGGTGAGGATTAGCGCCTCCGGTCCACCCTGGGCCACGCGGGTGCCCGCTCAGCATGTCCGCAGCGACGAGGGTGGTTTCAGCCTCTGGCACCCTGCGGCCCTACCTGCCTCTCACGCGACTGGAGAAGCCTGTCGGAACCTGGCTGTTGGACCTGCCGCTCACCTGGATCCCTGGTTTGGCCAGGTTGTTTCCAGATTGGTGCATGCTGTCCCCTTTTGGCACTGGAGCCGTTCAATGCGTGCAGCCGGCTGTACTCTTAATGGCATGTGGATCCAGCACTATGATGAAAGGAACTCGAGAACAGCAAATCGCCCAAGATCCGCTGGAGACATTTCAACTCTTCAGTCCTTTGTTTTTCTCGGAGGAAGCTGACCTTGGCGTAGGGTGTGTGTCTGAATTGCTCCAGTCTAGCTCTGAGCACAGCGTCCTAACTACTTGTGGTCACCTACCCACTAATGAAGAGAGAGACATAGTGGCCTCAATTAGTCCTGGGGTTGACGTTTAAGTGGGGCGCGTTACTTGGCTGGTCTGCCATGAAGGGCTCCCGTGAGCCATCCGTTTACCTCTTTATTTTCTGGAGTCATGTGGACATTCATTTATGCACTGTGTATGCCCATCAGGACAAAACAGACGACGCTGTGATCGGCCTGAAGTCCACGGTGCTATGATTTGGGGAGGACACCAAGCTCTGACTGGGTGACTTCGTTGCAGTGGTTCTGAGAGCCCCGGGCCTGGTGGTCGTGAACACCTGCCAGACCAGCCCCTACTATGCTGCGCTGGGCGCTGCGGGTGACCAACCGACTCACCAGATTTACACTCTGGACATCCACAGACCTGAGGATTATTGGGATAAATTTACCTCCAATCAAACTCTAGATCTAATGGTTTTTAAAGGGATTTTCTAAAAAGAAAAAAAGCATTTATTAAATGCTAGTGATCATTATTATTCTTATCTCATAAAAATCTTTGATCAATAGGCACCCTCACTTAATAGATAATAAATCCAATCTAATTCTTCTCCAGAGAGTTTCTGTGGGATGAAGAAAGAAGGAAAGAGCAGTATGAAACCGATGCAGAGAGGCTGAAATGCAAAACAGCAGAGTCACTAGTCCAGGAGGACAGTCAACAGAGCTACTGCAACAGCAAGTGAAGCATGGAATGCTAGCCCCATTCTCCCAAGTGTGTGATCGTTGAAACTGCATTGTTTGCTCTTGTGCTTCAGTGTATTCTCATGACCGAAGGCCTTTGATGTATACTGACAAATATTCTTAGAGTTATACCTGAGTGTTGCATAATATTTTACTTTGCAGTATGATGCCATTTTCAACAGAACTTTTAATTTGTATTTGGCATATAGGAACAAAGCTGGTTAATTGGTGTTTTTATATGCATATTTTTAAAAAATATATTTTTCAATATATTTAATTTTTATGCAAACAGTCTTATATTATCTAATCATATGAATAGTTTTCCCTCAGTATATTTTTTTGTTTGTTACATCGTATTGGCTGTAGAGCTCAATTCAATGTGGAAGAGGAATAGTGACCATAGAAATTCCTATCACATTCTTAAATTTTAAGGCTTTTCCCTGCCATTATACTGTTAATTTAAATTTCCATATTTTTTATAGACTTCTTTACCATATCAAGTAATTTGTCTTCTATTCTTTGTTTGCTAAGGGCTTGAATCCAGAATCAGTAAGCAGAATTTGATCAAATGATTTTTCTGTGTCTAAGAATGTGTCATTCTTCATTAATTCTCAGTGTCATAAAGGAGTTAATCTTTTTTACTACTTGCAAGATGTCTTCTGTGTCTTTTGGCTTAAAAAATTTCTGATGAGAAGTCTGTTGTTCTTCTTATCTTTGTTGTAAAGTGAAATAATCATTACATATGTGGAGATGGAAGGAGAAATTTGCTAGCTTTGCTGTTGCAACTCAATCTGCAAAGAAATATGAAGGATTTAGTTCTATCTGAGGGTTCAAGCATTTGCTGAGGGTCTTGGAACATATTCTCTGTAGATAAGTGGAGAATACCTGGTGAATGGGTGAACAAGAAAGTTCTTCAGGCTGTAAACAAATATTCCAGAGGAGAATGTAGTATGTCAACAATGAAGGAAAAGCAATAGAAATGGGCAGTCACTGGGCAAATATATGCTGGATCATTTTTTCCTCCTAATTTAAGAAAAATATATGATTTTAAAAAGGAAAAACTGTAACATTGTGCTTGAAGAGAGATTTCCTTACTTTGGCCTTTGTTTTTAATAAAGGCTGTGAAGGAGAATCTC
>NW_007259020.1:0-815 GCF_000164805.1 Carlito syrichta | reverse complement strand
AACCCATTGTTCCTGTTTCCCATAAACTGCGGTTTCGGCCTAGGTATTAGATATAATTCAAATTCAGGTCACATTTGGGAGCCTTTTATACAGTACACGCTTCTTTATAAGATTTAAAAGAATATTTATAGAATTAGTATATACTTAGGGAGAGCTGTTTGCAGCTTTTCAATGGTGAAGATGATTTTCGAGAGGGGCCCAGCACAGAGTTTGGGCTGGGCCACATTCCTGAGAGCCCAGCATGTACTTTGGACTGGGCTGCATTCTTTTGGGCCGGCTTTAGCTACAGTTAGTGTAAGGTCTCTTTTCTACCTATTATAGAAATTGAATTTATTTTATTCATAGAAGGTATTGTAGAATAGGTCATTCTACAAATCATGTTAGTTCATACATAATCAATCATAATATTTTAGGTTTAATAAGAATATAGTTAACTTTAAGAATTTTCATCGTCTCCACTTTCTACTATCGAAGTTTTGCCTTAGTACATTTACAATTTACATTTAGGTTTTAGAAGCTTTGCTGCTGCTAATCAACTTTATATATTAGAATTAAGAATTGGAAAACTTTCATAGAAATTAGGATAGACATATAAGACTTTGGAATAGCCATTTTGTTAAGAGATTGTAGTCTATTGTTCCAAAAGGTGGCCCACCGTGGACCTTGGACTGGGCCACATCCTGTAGGGCCCAGTGTGGTCTTTGGACTGGGCCACATTCTTTAGGAAATTGGCTTAAGCTATAATTAAGAGCTTCTGTAGCATTGTATAAGTGGTAGAGTTTAATTTAGTCGTCATGGGTATTGAGTGAGCTTTA
>NW_007259019.1:70117-128906 GCF_000164805.1 Carlito syrichta | reverse complement strand
GAATCTGCGTGAAATGTTTTCTCAATACCCAAAAAAGTACATGGCGTCTTCCTTAGATCTCAACAAGAATCAAGCTTTCAATGCATGTTTCTGTGCACCGGAGTACTCATATACAGGAAACTGCATGGTTGTTGCTAAATATAAGAAATCTGTGTTTTACTAGTCCTCAGTTCTGAAAATCCTGTAATCCTTTCCCTTCCGTGTCTCTTTTTATTTTGAGACGGGACAATGGTTTTGCTCTTGCCAAATATTTAGTACGTATTTTTAAAGGTAACCAGGAATCAAGGAATTCACGAACCTAGGAAACTTCTAGACATCTCTCTTTTAATATACTGAATTTGGAATGCAAATCGAAAGTAAAAATCACGCATCTTACTGAGAATTAAAAGCAAATCCGGTTCAAGAAATTCTCATTTTCCAGAATCCACAGGACCTCTTGATAAGGTTTAATCAACAATATGGGCAACTGGGTCCCTACATTTTCAGAGCTACTTGCTCCGTGGATACACTAAATCTGTCATTACAGGTCCTCAGGTTCTTTCTGGTCCTCTTGTTAGTTGTAATCAAGGATTTGGTCCTAAAAATCCTATTGTTTCCTGGGACCATCTACGACCATAATCATATTCCCCAGAATCAAAAGACATATTGGTACAAAATTCCTCGATTCAGGTGACCTCAAAGTACAGAAAATTTTTGTGGGAGGGCAGGTAGGACTTGGGGTTTTGTGTTTGGAATATTCCACATTTTGGGGAGGTCTTGTGAAGGGGAACCAGGAATCTTGGATTCCAGTTCCCAAAGAACATTATAGACTTCTTTCTCTTGATATCCTAAAAACGGAAATTCTCGGTCACCAGAAACTGTCTCGGCATCCTGCAGAGTGAAGCAAGAAGCTGGGTAATGGAGGTCGTCATATACAGGAAACTACACATCATATTGGTAAGGAAGTATAAGGAATCTTCCTTTTATGAATCCTGAATCCCAAAAACTACAGCCTGTCCTCCTAAGACGTAACCATGAATCAGGTATTTGAAGTAGGAATCTTGGTAATGGGAGTCCTCACATAAAGGATACTTAACTGCCTATTGCTAAGTAAGAATAAGGAATCCGAGTCACCCGTGTCCTCAATCCCAAAAAAGCTTAAGGTCATCTTGCTATGGGCTAAACACAAAAAAATTACCAGAGTTTCTGCTGTGGCACAAAAAAGAAACAGGGCTTTAGCCAGGCTCGGTGGCTCAGCCTGTAATCCTGTGCATTTGGGGGGCTGAGGTAAGTGAATTGCTTGAGCCTGCAGGTTCGAGACCCGCCTGGGCAGTAATACGTCATCTCTACAATAAATCAAAAAATCATCCGGGCGTGGTAGTGCATGCGTGTAATTCCATCTACTTGGAAGGCTGAGGCTGAAGGATCACCGGAGCCCAGCAAGTCGAGGCTGCGGTGATAGGGAGCGGCCACTGCACTCTAGTCTGGGCGAAAGATCAAGACTCCAACTCAAAAAAAAAAAAGAAAAGGAAACAGGGTTTCGTGCTCCCCAAATGTTTTGGAGCAATTTATCATGCGGATGTTACGAATCGGTCATTTCAGGGCTCCAGCAACATTCTGGTCCTTTTGAAAGTTCTAAATGTATACCGGACATTCCAAGTCCGTTCGATTCCTCGGAACAACTAAGGCCAGATTTCAGAACAAAAGGAATCTTCTTACCGTGTGTAGATGTAACTCTGGTCTTAAGGTGAACCCTGTAATCCTTCCCCTTCTGTTTCAATTTTTATTTTGCGAGGGGACAAGGGTTTTGCTGTTGTCAAATATTTAGTATGTATTTCTAAAGGTAAGGAGGAATCATGGATTCCACGTCCCTATGAAAATTCAGGGCATCTGTCATTTTGTATACAGAGTTTGGAATCCACATCAATAGGGAAAATCAGGGCATCTTGCTGAGAACGAAAAGGAAATCCAGTTGTAGGAATTCTCATTAAACGGAATTTACAGGGCCTCTTGAAAAGGTTTAATCAGCAATCTGGTTTTCTGTGTCCCCACATTTTTCAGAGTTAATTTCTCCGTGGATACACTAAATCTGTCATTGCGGATCCACAGGAACTTTCTTGTCATTTTGTTAGTTGTAATCAAGGATCTGTCCATACAAATACTTTTCTGTCCTAGGAACATCTACGACCATAACCATGTTTCCCAGAATCAAAAGACATATTGGTACAAAATCCCTCAATTCAGGTGACCTCAAACTACAGAAAATTCTTGTGGGCAGGCAGGTCAGAATTGGGATGTTGCGTTTTGAAGATTCCACATTTTAGGGAGGGTCTTGTGAAGGGGAACCAAGAATCTCAGATTCCAGTTTCCAAAGAACATTATGGGAGTCTTTCTATTGACACCCAAAGAACTGGAAATCTCGTTCACCAGTAACTGTCTCTGCATCCTGCAGAGTGAAGCGGAAACCTGGGTAATGGGAATCGTCATATACAGGAACCTACACATCATATTGCTTAGGAAGTATAAGGAATCTAGTTTATATGAGTCCTCAATCCCAAAAACTACAGACCGTCTTCCTAAGTGGTAACCACCATTCAGGTTTTTGAAGTAGGAATCTGGGTAATGGGAGTCCTCACATACAGGAAACTTCACTGACTTTTGCTAAGTATGAATAAGGAATCTGCCTTACTTGTGTCCTCTATCACAAAAAAACTTCAGTTCGTCTTCCTATGAGCTAAACACAAATCAGGTGTTTTTAGCAGGAATCTGGGGAAATGGAGTCCTTATATACAGGAAAATACATGATCTTTTGCTAAGAAAGAATAAGGAATCTGGGTTACACGAGTCCTCAATCCCAAAAATCTACAGGGCATCTTGGAAAGGGCAAAAATGTATCATAGTTTCGAAGCAGGATCTATGTAATGAGAGTCCTAATATACAGGAATATACATGGCTCCTTGCCAAGGAAGAAAAAGAATCAGGGTTATAGCAGTCCTCAGGCCTAAAAATCAACAGGCCATCTGCTGTCGGCTAAACAAGTATCAGGGTTTAGAACCTGTAACATAGGTATTACCAGTCATCATATACAGAATCTACATGATCTCTTACTAAGGAGAAATAAGAAACCTGTTTCACGCGGTTCCTCCATCCCAATATCTACATGACATCTTGCTAAGGGCTAAACAAGAATCAGGGTTTCCAAACAGGATTCTCAGGAAAGGGAGTCCTCATATACAGGACATTACACGGCAGCTCGGTAAGGATGAATAAGGAATCTGTGATACACTAGTCCCCAATCCGAAAAATTCTCAGGGTGTCTTGCTAGAGGATGAAGAAGAATCTGGGCTTCATGCTCGTCTCATATTTTGGGGATATGTGCCTTGTTGGTATTATGAATCAGTCATTTCAGAATTCTAGCAACATTCTGGTCCTATTGACAGTTGTAATTGGGTATCTGGTAGTACAAGTCCTTTAGGTTCCTCGGGACAATAAGGCTAGATTCCCGGAAGAAAAGTATCATCTTGCCCTATTTAGATGTAACTTTGGTCTTAAGATGAACTTGGTAATCCTTAAAATTCCATTTGTACTTTATTTGGAGAGGGGCCTAGTGTTTTGCAGTTGCCAAATATTTAGTATGAATTATTAAAATGTCACCAGGATTCATGGAATCCACATCCCTAGGAAACATCTGGGCATCCACATTTTTGTATACAGAGTTTCTTGCTGAGAATGGAAAGGAAATCGGGTTCTTTTAGTTCTCAACCGCCTAAATCTGCAACGTCTCTTGATAAGGTTTAATCAGCAATCTGTGCTTCTATGTTGCCACATTATTAGGGTGTCTTTTGAAAAGGGACCCAGGAATCTTGGTTTCCAATTGCACAAGAACTTTATGGGAGTCTTTCTCTTGATATCCAAGCAACTGGAATAAAGGTCACCACAAAATGTCTCGGCATGTTACTGAGAACGAAGCAGGAATTCCAGTAATGGCAGTCCTCATATACAGAACAGTACATGACCTGTTGCTACGGAAGAATAAGGAAACTTGATTACATGAGTCCTCCATTCCAAAAATCTGAAGAGTGTCTTGCGAAGAGATAACCACCATTTAGATTTTGGGAGTAGGGATCTAGATAATGGGAGTCCTCGTATACAGGAAACTGCACTGTCTATTGCTAAGGAAGAATTGGGAATCTGGTTTACACGTGTCCTAAATCCCCCCAAAAACTTGGGTTGTCTTGCTAAGGGCTAAACACGAATTTGGATTTTAAAGCATAATCTAGGGAAATTAAATCCTCATATAACGGCAACTGCACGAACTTTTCCTAAGAAAGAATAAGGAATCTGGGTGACATATGATCTCAATCCCCAGAAAACTACATGGCGTCTTCCTAAGGTCTAAACAAGCATCAGTTTTTCGACGCATATATCTTGGAAAGGGAGTACTCATATACAGGTAATTGCAAGGTTGTTGCTAAAAATAAGGAATCTGTGTTAAATGATTCCTCAGTCCTGAAAATCTGCAGGGCATCTTGCTGACGGCGAAAGAAGAATCAGGTATTCGAGGCATGAATGTGGGTAATAGCAGTCCTCATATACTGGAAACTACACGACCTCTTGCTAAGAAAAAAGAAGAAATCTGTGTTCGACGGGTCGTCTAACACTAAATCTACAGGGCGTCTTACTAAGGACTACACAAGAATCAGGGTTTGGAAACAGGAATCTAGGGAAAGAGAGTCCTCATATAGAGGACACTACACGGTCTCCAACCAAGGACGAATAAGAATCTTTGTTGTACGTGTCCTCAATAAAAAAATTCCTAAGGTGTCTGCTATGGGACATACAAGAAACAGGGCTTCAAGCTCCCCAAATGTTTCGGAGCAATTTAGCATGTGGATATTACGAATCAGCCATTTCAGGACTCCAGCAACATTCTGGTCCTCTTGAAATTCTTAAACGTGTATCGGGCCCTCCAAGTCCGTTAGGTTTCTCGGAACAATTAAGGCCAGATTCCAGGACAAAAAGAATCTTTTTGCCATATGTGGATGTAACTCTGATCTTAAGGTGAGCCATGTATTCCTTCCCCTTCCGTTTCTCTTTTTATTTTGAGAGGGGACAAGGGTTTTGCAATTGCCAAATGTTTAATACGTATGTTTAAAGGTAACAGGAATCATGGATTCCACGTAACTAGAAATCTTCTGGACATCTGTCTTTTTGTATACAGAGTTTGGAATTCACATAAATAGGGAAGATCAGGGCATCTTACTGAAACGAAATGGAAACCTGGTTCTGGGAGTTCTCAACCAGAATCTACAGGGCCTCTTACTTAGGTTTAATCAGCAATCTGGACTTCTGGGTCTCTACATTTTTCAGAGCTACTTGCTCCGAGGAAACGCTAAATCTGTCATTGCAGATCCACAGAAACTTTTGGTACTCTTGTTAGTTGTAATCTAGGATCTGGCCCTACAAATCCTCTTGTATCCTAGGAACATCTACCTCCATAATTATGTTCCCCAGACAAAAGGCATACTGATATAAAATCCCTCGATTCAAGTGACCTCACACTACAGAAAATTCTTGTGGGCACGCAGGTCGGAATTGAGATGTTGAGTTTTGAAGATTCCACATTTTGAGGAGGTCTTGTTAAGGGGAAGCAAGAATCCTGGATTCTAGTTTCCAAAGAACTTATGGGAGTCTTTCTCTTGATATACAAACAAGTGGAATTCTCGGTCACCAGGAAATGTCTCTGCATCCTGCAGAGTGAAGCGGGAAGCAGGGTGATGGACGTTGTTATATACAGGAAACTGCACATCATATTGCTAAGTATGTATAAGGAATCTTGTGTACATGAGCCCTCAATCCCAAAAATACAGGGCGTCTTCCTAAGAGGTAACCACGAATCAGATTTTTGAAGTAGGAATCTGGGTAATGGGAGTCCACACATACAGGAAACTTCACTGCCTATTGCAAAGTAAGAATAAGGAATCTGCATTATTCCTGTCCTCAATCGCAAGAAAATTTCGGGTCGTCTTGTTATGGGCTAAAAACTAATCAGCGTGTTTTAAGCATGAATCTGGAGAATTGGAATCCTTATATACAGGCAACTACATGACCTTTTGCTAGGAACGAATCAGGAATCTGGCTTACACGAGTCCTCAATCCAAAAAATCTAAAGGGCATCTTGGAAAGGGCTAAAAAATAATCAGAATTTTGAAGCAGGATCTATATTATGAGAGTCCTAATATACAGGAAAATACAGGGCCCCTTGCCAAGGAAGAAAAGAATTAGGGTTATAGCACTCCTCAGTCAGAAAAATCAACAGGCCATGTGCTGTGGACTAAAGAAGAATCAGGGTTTAGAAGCTGCAACATAGGTAATAGCAGTCCTCATATACAGAATCCGTACGATCTCTTGGTAAGGTGAAATAAGAAACTTGTTTTACACACTTCCTCCGTCACCGTATCTTGCTAAGGGCTAAACAACATCAGTGTTTTAAAACAGGGTTCTTGGTAAATGGAGTCCCATATACAGGACATTTCATGGCCCCTCGCTAAGGAAGAATAAGGAATCTGTGATACACTAGTTCCCAATCCGAAATATTCTCAGGGTGTCTTGCTACGGGATAAACAAGAATCAGGGTTTCGAGCTCGTCTCATGTTTCGGAGATATTTGGCTTTTAGGTATAATGAATCAGTCTTTTCAGGCCTCCATCAACATGCTGGTCCTCTTGAGAGTTGTAAATCTCTATGTGGTAGTAAAACTCCCTTAGATTCCTCAGGACAACTAAGGCCAGATTCTCGGAACAAAAGTATCTTCTTGCCATATTTGGATATTACTCTGGTCTTAAGATGAACTTGGTAATCCTAAAATTTCCGATTGTACTTTTATTTGGAGTGGGGTCAAGGGTTTTGAAGTTGCCAAATAATTAGTCCAAATTATTAAAATGTAACCAGGAATCATGGATTCAACGTCCCTAGGAAACATCTGGGCATCTACATTCTTTGTATACAGAGTTTTGGAATCCACATAGACAGGGAAAATCAGGGCATCTGGCTGAGAACGGAAAGGAAATCCTGTTCTTGGAGATCTCAATCGCCTAAATCTACACGGTCTCCTGATAAGGTTTAATTAGCAATCTGGGTTTCTATGTCGTAACATTTTTAGTTTGTCTTTTGAAAAGGGAACCAGGAATCTTGAGTTTCAATTCCAAAAGAACATTATGGGAGTCTTTCTCTTGATATCCAAGCAACTGGAATTCTAGGTCACCACGAAAAGTCTCGGTGTCTTGTTGAGAATGAAGCAGGAATTTCGGTAACGGTAGTCCTCATATACAGAACACTACACCACCTGTTGCTATGGAATATAAGGAATGTTGGTTACATGAGTCCTCCATCCCAAACACCTATAGAGCATATTTCTAAGGGTTTTGGGAGTAGGAATATGGATAATGGGAGTCCTCATATACAGGAAACTGCACTGTCTATTGCTAAGGAAGCATAAGGAATGTGGTTTACATGTGTCCTCAATCACCAAAAAAACTTCAGAGTGTCTTGCTAATGGCTAAATACGAATTTGGGTATTTGAAGAATAGTCTGGGTAAATAAAATCCTCATATACAAGCATCTGCATGGACTTTTCCTAAGAAAGAATAAGGAATCTGGGTGACATGTGTTCTCAATCCCCAAAAACCTACACGGAATCATGAAATCCACGTCCCTAGGAAACTTCTGGGCATCTGTCTTTTGTTATAGTGAGTTTGGAATCCACATTGACAAGAAAAATGAGGGCATCTTACTGAGAACAAAACGGAAATTCGATTGTAAGTGTTCTCAGATTCCGGAATCTACCAGGCCCAATAATATGGTGTAATGAGCAATCTGGGCATCTGGATCCGTACATTTTCAGAGCTACTTGCTCCGTGGATTCGCTAAATCTGTCATTAAAAATCCTCAGGAACTTTCGGTTCCTCTTGTTAGTTGTAATCATGGAGCTGGCACAACAAATCCTTTTGTTTCCTTGGAAAATCTACGACCATAATCATATTCCCCAAAATCAAAGATATATTGGTACAAAATTCCTCGATTCAGGTGACCTCAATGTACAGAAAATTCTTGTGTGTGGGATGGCAGGAATTGGGATTTTAGGTGGGGAAGATTCCACATTCTGGGGAGGTTTTGCGAAGGGGAACCAGGAATCTTGGATTCCATTTCCCAAAGAATATTATTGACGTCTTTCTCTTGAAATGAAAAAACTGGAATTCTTGGTCACCAGGAACTGTATCGGCATCCTGCAGATTGAAGCAGGAAACTGGGTAATGGTTGTCGTCATATAAAGGAAACTACACGTCATATTGCTAAGGAAGTATAAGGAAGATTACTTATATGAGTCCTCAATCCCAAAAACTACAGGATGTCTTCCTTAGAGATAACCACGAATCAGATTATTGAAGTAGAATTCGGGGTAATGGGAGTCCTCTCTTACAGGAAACTACACTGCGTATTGCTAAGTAAGAATAAGGAATCTGCGTTACTCCAGTCCTCAATCCCAATAAACACTTCAGGCAGACTTGCTATGGGCTAAACACAAATCATGGTGTTTTCGAGCACGAATCTGGGAAATGGAGTCCTTATTTACAGGCAACTACATGACTTTTGCTAGGAAAGATTAAGGAATCTGGGTTACACGAGTCCTCAATCCCCAAAATCTACAGAACATCTTGGAATGTGCTAAAAAGAATCAGAGTTTCGAAGCAGAATGTATCTAATGAGAGTCCTAATATACAGGAATGTACACAGTCCCTTGTCAAGGAAGAAAAAGAATCGGGGTTATAGCAGTCCTCATTCCTAAAAATCAACAGGACATCTGCTGTGGGCTAAGCAATAATCAGGGTGTAGAAGATGGAACATAGGTAATAGCAGTCATGATATGCAGAATCTACACGATCTCTTGCTAAGGAGAAATAAGAAACCTGTTTTACACGGTTCCTCCATCACAATATCTACATGACATCTTGCTAATTGCAAAACAAGAATCAGGGTTTCCAAACAGGATTCTGGGGAAAGGGAGTCTCATATACAGGACATTACATGGCCCATCGCTTAGAAAGAATAAAGACTCTGTGACACCCTATTCCACAATTCGAAAAATTCTCAGTTAGTATTGCTGTAGTATAAACAATAATCAAAGCTTCTAGTTCATCTCTTGTTTCAGAGATATATGGCTTGTGGGTATTATGAATCAGTCATTTCAGGACTCCAGGAACATTCTGGTCCTCTTGAGAGTTGTAATCGGGTATCTGATAGTACAAGTCCCTTAGGAACCTCGGGACAATTAAGGTCAGATTTCTGGAAAAAATGTATCATATTTCCATATTTGGATGTAACGTTGGTCTTAAGATGAACTTGGTAATTATTAAATTTCCGTTTGTACTTTATTGGAGAAGGGCCGAAGGTTTTGCAGTTGCCAAATATTTAGTACGAATTATTAAAATGCAACCAGGATTCTTGGATTCCACGTCCCTAGGAAACATCTGGGCATCTCGATTTTTGTACAAAGGGTTTGGAATCCACATGGATAGGGATAATCAGGGCATCTTGCTGAGAATGGAAAGGGAATCCGGTCCTTGGAGTTCTCAATCGCCTAAATCAACAAAGTCTCTTGGTAAGGTTTAATCAGCAATCTGGGCATCTATGTCGCAACATTTTTAGTGTGCTTTTTAAAAAGGAACCAGGAATCTTGGGTTCCAATTCCTCAAGAACTTTATGGGAGTCTTTCTCTTGATATCCAAGCAACTGGAATTTTAGGTCACTAGGAAATATCTTGGCGTCTTGATGAGAAAGATGCAGGAATTTCAGTAATGAGAGTCCTCATATATAGAACACTACACGACTTGTTGCTATGGAAGAATAAGGAATCTTGCTTACACGAGTCCTCCATCCCAAAAACCTACAGAACGTCTTGCTAAGAGATAACCACTATTCAGGATTTGGGAGTAGGATTCTGGATAATGGCAGTCCTCTTATACAGGAAACTGTACTGTCTATTGCTAAGGGAGAATAAGGAATCTGGTTTACACGTGTCCTCCATCCCAATAAAACTTCAGGGTTTCTTGCTAAGGGCTATATAAGAATTTGGGTTTTTGAAGCATAAACCAGGGAAATGAAATCCTCATATACAGGCAACTGCACTCACTGTTCCTAAGAAAAAAAAGGAATGTGTGACATGTTTTTTCAATCTCCAAAATAGTGTATAGCGTCTTCCTAAGACCTAAACAAGAATGAAGCTTTCGAGACATGTATCTGTGAACAGGAGTACTCATCTACAGGCAACTGCAAGGCTCTTGCTCAAAATATGGAAACTGGGTTATACGAGTCCTCAGTCCTGAAAATCTACAGGGCATATTGGTGATGGATAAAAAAGAGTCAGAGATTCGAGGCATGAATGTGGGTAATAGCAGTACTCATATACAGGAAACTACATGGCCTCTTGCTAAGGACAAGAAAAAATCTGTTTTACCTGCTTCCTCTATCAAATATCTACATGGCGTCTTAGTAAGGGATAAACAAGAATCAGGGATTTGAAACAGGAATCTAGGGAAAGAGATTCCTCACATACAGGACACTACACGGCCTCCAACTAAGGACAAATAAAGAATCATTGTTGTACGAGTCCACAGTCCAAAAAATTCCCAGGGTGTCTGCTATGGCACAAAAAAGAAACAGGGCTTTAGCCAAGCTCGGTGGATCCGCCTGTAATCCCACGCATTTGGGAGGCTGAGGTGAGTGAATTGTTTGAGCCCGCAGCTTCGAGACCCACCTGGGCAGTAAGACCTCATCTCTACAGTAAATCAAATAATCATCCGGGCATGGTAGCTCATGCCTGTAAATCCATCTACCTGGAAGGCTGAGGTGGAAGGATCGCCGGAGCCCAGCAAGTCGAGGCTGCGGTGATCGGGATCGGCCACTGCACTCTAGTCTGGGCGACAGAGCGAGACTCTAACTCAAAAAAAAAAAAAAGAAACAAGGCTTCGAGCTCCCCAAATGTTTTGCATCAGCTTATCATGTGGATTATACGAATCAGTCATATCAGGACTCCATCAACATTCTGGACCTTTAGAAAGCTCTAAACGTGTACCGGACATTCCAGGTCCGTTAGACTCCTCAGAACAACTAAGGTCAGATTTCAGAACAAAAAGAATCTTCTTACCATGTGTGGATGTTACTCTGGTCTTAAGGTGAACCCTGTATTCCTTCATCTTCCGTTTCAATTTTTATTTTGAGAGGGGACAAGGGTTTCACTATTGCCAAATATTTAGTACGTATTTTTAAAGGTAACCAGGAATCATGGAATCCACGTCCCTAGGAAAATTCAGGACATCTGTCTATTTGTATACAAGTTTGGAACCCACATCAAAAGGGAAAATCAGGGCATCTTGCTGAGAACGAAAAGGAAATCCGGATGCAGGAGTTCTCATTAACCGGAATCTGCAGGGCCTCTTGAAAAGGTTTAATCAGCAATCTGGGCTTCTGGGTCCCTACATTTTTCAGAGATAATTTCTCCATGATACACTAAATCTGTCATTACAGATCCACAGGAACTTCCTTGTCATCTTGTTAGTTGTAATCAAGGATTTGTCCATACAAATACTTTTCTGTCCTAGGAACATCTACGACCATAATCAGGTTTCCCAGAATCAAAAAGCATATTGGCACAAAATCCCTCAATTCAGGTGACCTCAAACTACAGAAAATTCTTGTGGGTAGGCAGGTCGGAAGTGGGATGTGTTTTGAAGATTCCACATTTTAGGGAGGGTCTTGTGAAGGGGAACCAAGAATCTAGGATTCTAGTTTCCAAAGAACATTATGGGAGTCTTTCTCTTGATATCCAAAGAACTGGAATTTTCCGTCACCAGTAACTGTCTTGGCATCCTGCAGAGTGAAGCGGAAACGTGGGTAATGGGAATCCTCATATACAGGAACCTATACGTCATATTGCTTAGGAATTATTAGGAATCTAGTTGACATGAGTCCTCAATCCGAAAAACTACAGACCATCTTCCTAAGTGGTAACCACCATTCATGTTTTCGAAGTAGGAATCTGGGTAATGGGAGGCCTCGCATACAGGAAACTTCACTGACTCTTGCTAAGTAAGAATAAGGAATCTGCCTTACTCGTGTCCTCTATCATAAAAAAAACTTCAGTTCGTCTTCCTATGGGATAAACACGAATCAGGTGTTTTTAGCATGAATCTGGGGAAATGGAGTCCTTATATACAGGAAACTACATGATCTTTTGCTAAGAAAGAATAAGGAATCTGGGTTACACTAGTCCTCAATCCCAAAAATCTACAGGGCATCTTGGAAAGGGATAAAAAGAATCATAGTTTCGAAGCAGGTTCTATGTAATGTGAGTCGTAATATACAGGAAAATACACGGCCCCTAGCCAAGGAAGAAAAAGAATCGGGGTTATAGCAGTCCTCAGGCCTAAAAATCAACAGGCCATCTGCTGTTGGCTAAACAAGTATCAGGGTTTAGAACATGCAACATAGGCATTAGCAGTCATCATATACAGAATCTATACGATCTCTTCCTAAGGAGAAATAAGAAACCTGTTTCACACGGTTCCTCCATCCCAATATCTACATGACATCTTGCTAAGGGCTAAACAAGAATCAGTGTTTCCAAACAGGGTTCTAGTGAAAGGGAGTCCTCATATACAGGACATTACATGGCCACTCGCTAAGGATGAATAAGGAATCTGTGATACACTAGTCCCCAATCCGAAAAATTCTCATTATGTCTTGCTAGTGGATGAACAAGAATCCGGGCTTCATGCTCATCACATGTTTCGGAGATATTTGGCTTGTGGGTTTTATGAACAAGTCATTTCAGAACTCCAGCAACATTCTGGTCCTCTTGAGAGTTGTAATCGGGTATCTGATAGTACAAGTCCCTTAGGTTCCTCTGGACAATCAAGGCCAGATTCCCGATAGAAAAGTATCATCATGCCGTATTTAGATGTAACTTTGGTTTAAGATGAACTTGGTAATCCTTAAAATTCCGTTTGTACTTTATTTGGAGAGGGATCGAATGTTTTGCAGTGGCCAAATATTTAGTACTAATTATTAAAATGTAAACAGGATTCATGGAATCCACATCCCTAGGAAATATCTGGGCATCTGCATTTTTGTATACAGAGTTTCTTGCTGAGAAAGGAAAGGGAATCGGTTTCATGTAGTTCTCAATTGGCTAAATCTACCATGTGTCTTGATAAGGTTTAATCAGCAATCTGGGCTTCTAAGTCGCCACATTATTAGGGTGTCTTTTGAAAAGGGAACCAGGAATCTTGGTTTCCAATTCCACAAGAACTTTATGGGAGTCTTTCTCTTGATATCCAAGCAACTGGAATTCTAGGTCACCACGAAATGTCTCAGCTTCTTGCTGAGAACGAAGCAGGAATTCCAGTAATGGCAGTCCTCATATACAGAACACTACACGACCTGTTGCTACGGAAGAATAAGGAATTTTGTTTACATGAGTCCTCCATCCCAAAAATCTGCAGAGCGTCTTGCGAAGAGATAACCACCAATCAGATTTTGGGAGTAGGAATCTAGATAACGGGAGTCCTCGTATACAGGAAACTGCATTGTCTATTGCTAAAGAGGAATAAGGAGTCTGGTTTACACGTGTCCTATATCCCCCAAAATCTTCGGGGTGTCTTGCTAAGGGCTAAACACGAATTTGGGTTTTTAAAGCATAATCTAGGGAAATAAAATCCTCATATAAAGGCAACTGCATGGACTTTTCCTAAGAAAGAATAAGGAATATGGGTGTCATGTGTTCTCAATCCCCAAAAAACTACATGGCGTCTTCTAAACAAGCATCAGTGTATCTATGCATATATCTTGGAAAGGGACTACTCATATACAGGCAACTGCATGGCTGTTGCTAAAAATAAGGAAACTGGTTTATACGAGTCGTCAGTCCTGAAAATCTGCAGGGCATCTTGCTGACGGCGAAAGAAGAATCAGGGATTCAAGGCATGAATGTGGGTAATAGCAGTCCTCATATACTGGAAACTACACGACCTCTTGCTAATAACAAAGAAGAAATCTGTGTTCGACGAGTCCTCTATCAATAAATCTACATGGCGTCTTACTAAGGACTACACAAAAATCAGGGTTTGGAAACAGGAATCTAGGGAAACAGAGTCCTCACATAGAGGACACTACACGGCCTCTAACCAAGGACGAATAAGAATCTTTGTTGTCGAAGTCCTCAATCCAAATAATTCTCAAGGTGTCTGCTATGGGACAAACAAGAAACAGGGCTTCAAGCTCCCCAAATGTTTCGGAGTAATTTAGCATGCGGATATTACGAATCAGTCATTTCAAGACTCCAGCAACATTCTGGTCCTCTTGAAATTCTTAAACGTGTATCGGGCCCTCCAAGTCCGAAAGGTTTCTCTGAACAATTATGGCCAGATTCCAGGACAAAAAGAATGTTCTTGCCATATGTGGATGTAACTCTGGTCTTAAGGTGAACCATGTATTCCTTCCCCTTCTGTTTCTCTTTTTATTTTGAGAGGGTACAAGGGTTTTCCAATTGCCAAATACTTAGTACGTATTTTTAAAGGTAACAGGAATCATGGATTCCATGTAACTAGAAATCTTCTGGACATCTGTCTTTGTGTATACAGAGTTTGCAATTCACATCAACAGGGAAGATCAGGGCATCATACTGAAACGAAATGAAAATCTGGTTCTGGGAGTTCTCATTAACCTGAAACTACAGGGCCTCTTACTTAGGTTTAATCAGCAATCTGGGCTTCTGGGTCCCTATATTTTTCTGAGCTACTTGCTCCGTGGATAAGCTAAATCTGTCATTAGAGATGTACAGAAACTTTTGTTACTCTTGTTAGTTGTAATTTAGTATCTGGCCCTACAAATACTCTTGTGTCCTAGGAACATCTACCACCAGAATCATGTTCCCCAGACAAAAGGCATATTGGTATAAAATCCCTCGATTCAGGTGACCTCACACTACAGAAAATTCTTGTGGGCAGGCAGGTCGGAATTGAGATGTTGGGTTTTGAAGATTCCACATTTTGGGGAGGTCTTGTGAAGGGAAAGCAAGAATCCTGGATTCCAGTTTCCAAAGAACTTATGGGAGTCTTTCTCTTGATATTAAAACAAATAGAATTCTCAGTCACCAGGAACTGTCTCGGCATCCTCCAGAGTGAAGCGGGAAGATGGGTAATGGGTGTTGTTATATACAGAAACTACACATCATATTGCTAAGTAAGTATAAGGAATCTTGTTTACATGAGTCCTCAATCCCAAAAAATACAGGCCGTCTTCCTAAGAGGTAACCACGAATCAGATTGTTGAAGTAGGAATCTGGGTAATGGGAGTCCTCACATACAGGAAACTTCACTGCCTATTGCGAAGTAAGAATAAGGAATCTGCGTTACTCCTGTTCTCAATCGCAAGAAAACTTCAAGTCGTCTTGTTATGTGCTAAAAACGAATCAGCGTGTTTTCGAGCATGAATCTGGAGAATTGGAATTCTTATATACAGGCAACTACATGACCTTTTGCTAAGAACGAATAAGGAATCTGGCTTACATGAGTCCTCAATCCCAAAAATCTAAAGGACATCTTGGAAAGGGCTAAAAAATAATCAGAGTTTCGAAGCAGGATCTATATTATGAGAGTCCTAATATACATGAAAATACACGGCCCCTTGCCAAGGAAGAAAAATAATTAGGGTTATAGCACTCCTCAGTCAAAAATATCAACAAGCCATCTGCTGTGGACTAAAGAAGAATCAGGGTTTAGAAGCTGCAACATAGGTAATAGCAGTCCTCATATACAGAATCTACATGATCTCTTGGTAAGGTGAAATAAGAAACTTGTTTTACACTGTTCCTCCGTCACAGTATCTTGCTAAGGGATAAACAACATCCGTGTTTTCAAACAGGGTTCTCGGGAAAGGGAGTCCTCATATACAGGACATTTCACGGACCATCGCGAAGGAAGAATAAGGAATGTGTGATACACTAGTACCCAATCCGAAAAATTCTCAGGGTGTCTTGCGACGGGATAAACAAGAATCAGGGCTCGAGCTCGTCTCATGTTTCGGAGATATTTGGCTTTTGGGTATAATTAATCAGTGTTTCCAGGACTCCATCAACATGCTGGTCCTCTTGAGAGTTGTAAACGGGTATCTGGTAGTAAAAGTCCCTTAGGTTCCTCAGGACAACTAAGGCCAGATTCTCGGAACAAAAGTATCTTCTTGCCGTATTTGAATATTGCACTGGTCTTAAGATGAACTTGGTAATACTAAAATTTCCGATTGTACTTTTATTTGGAGTGGGGTCAAGGGTTTGAGGTTGCCAAATATATAGTCCGAATTATTAAAATGTAACCAGGAATCATGGATTCCACATCCCTAGGAAACCTCTGGGCATCTGCATTTTTATATACAGAGTTTTGGAATTCACATAGACAAGGAAAATCAGGGCTTCTGGCTGACAACGGAAAGGAAATCCGGTCCTTGGAGTCCTCAATCGCCTAAATGTACAAGGTCTCCTGATAAGGTTTAATCAGCAATCTGGGCTTCGATGTCGCAATAATTTTAGTTTGTCTTTTGAAAAGGGAACCAGGAATCTTGAGTTCCAATTCCAAAAGAACTTTATGGGAGTCTATCTCTTGATATCTAAGCAACTGGAATTCTAGGTCACCACGAAAAGTCTGGGTGTCTTGTTGAGAATGAAGCAGGAATTTCGGTAATGGGAGTCCTCATATACAGAACACTACACCACCTATTGCTACAGAAGAATAAGGAATCTTGGTTACACGAGTCCTCCATCCCAAACACTTATAGAGCATCTAGCTAAGGGTTTTGGGAGTAGGAATCTGGATAATGGGAGTCCTCATATGCAGGAAACTGCACTGTCTATTGCTAAGGAAGTACAAGGAATGTGGTTTACATGTATCCTCAATCCCCAAAAAACTTCAGGTTGTCTTGCTAATGGCCAAACACGAATATGGGTATTTGAAGGATAATCTGGGTAAATGAAATCCTGATATACAGGCATCTGCACGGACTTTTCCTTAGAAAGAATAAGGAATCTGGGTGACATGTGTTCTCAAACCCAAAAAAACTACATGACGTATTCCTAAGGTCTAAACAAGCATCAGGGTTTCGATGCATGTATCCGGGTAAGGGAGTACTCATATAAAGGCAAATGCACGTCTGTTGCTAAAAACAAGGATCTGGGTTATAGGATTCCTCAGTCCTGAAATGCTACAGGACATCTTGCTGACGGGTAATGAAGGATTAGGGATTCGAGTCATGAATGTGGGTAATAGCAGTCCACATAAACAGGAAACTACATGGCCTCATGCTAAGAAAAAAAAGGAAATCTGTTTTCCACGGTTCCTCTATCAAAAAATCTACATGGCATCTTACTAAGGGCTAAACAAGAATCAGAGTTTCGAAACAGGAATCTAGACAAAGAGACTCCTCACATACAGGACACTACACGGACTCCAACTAAGGCTGAGTAAAGAATCTTTTTGTACGAGAGTCTTCAATCCAAAAAATTCCCAGGGTTTCTGCTATGGCACAAACAAGAAAGAGGGCTTCGAGCTTCCCAAATGTTTCAAAGCAATTTATCATGCGGACATCACGAATCGGTCATTTCAGGATTCCAGCAACATTCTGACCTCTTGAAAGTTGTACACGGCTGTCTGGCACGCGAAGTCCGTTAGCTTTCTCGGAACAACTAAGGCCAGATTTAAGGACAAAAGGAATCTTCTTGAAAGATGTGGATGTAACTCTTTTCTTAAGGTGAACCCTGTAATACAACTCCTTGTGTTTCTCTTCTTATTTTGAGAGGGGACAAGGGTTTTACAGTTGCCAAATATTTAGTACGTATTTTTAAAAGTAACCAGAAATCTTGAATTCCATGTCCCTATGAAACTTCTGGGCATCTGTCTTTTTGTATACAGAGTTTGGAATCCACATCGACAGGGAAAATCAGGGTATTAGCAGAGAACCAAAAGGAAATCCAGTTCTAGGAGTTCTCATTAATCAGAATCTTCAGGGCCTCTTGATAAGGTTTAATCAGCAATCTGGGATTCTGGGTCCCTACATTTCTCAGAGCTACTTTCTCTGTGGATACACTAAATCTGTCACTACAGATGCACAGGAAATTTCTTGACATCTTGTTTGTTGCAAAAAAGGATCTGGCCCTACAAATCCTTTTGTTTCCTGGGAATATCTATGACCATAAACATATTCCCCAGAAACAAAGGTATATTTTTTTCAAAATTCCTCGATTCAGGTGTCCTCAAAGTACAAGAAATTTTTGTGGTGGGCAGGTAGGAATTGGGATGTTGGGTTTGGAAATTTCCACATTTTGGGGAGGTCTTCTGAAGGGGAAACAGGAATCTTGGATTCCAGTTCCCAAAGAACATTATGGACGTCTTTCTCTTGATATCCAAAAAACTGGAATTCTCAATCTCTAGGATCTGTCTTGGCATCCTGCAGAGTGAACCTGGTAGCCGGGTAATGGAGGTCATCATATACAGGAAACTATACGTCATATTGCTAAGGAAGTATAAGGAATCTTCCTTATATGAGTCCTCAGTCCCAAAAACTACAGGCCATCTTCATAAGATGTAACTATGAATCAGGTTTTTAAAGTAGGAATCTGGGTAATGGGAGTACTCACATACAGGAAACTTCACTGCCTATTGCTAAGAAAGAAAAAGGAATCTGCGTTACTCATGACCTCAATCCCAAAAAAACTTCAGGTCATATTGCTATGGGATAAACACGAATCATGGTGTTTTCGAGCATGAATCTGGGAAATGGAGTCCTTATTTACAGGCAACTACATGACCTTTTGCTAAGAAAGAATAAGGAATCTGGGTTACACGAGTCCTCAATCCCAAAAATCTACAGAGCATCTTGGAAAGTGCAAAAAAGAATCAGAGTTTTGAAGCAGGATGTATCTAGTGAGAGTCCTAATATACAGGAAAATACACATCCCATTGACAAGGAAGAAAAAGAATCGGGGTTATAGCAGTCCTCAGTCCTAAATATCAACAGACCATCTTCTGTGGGCTAAACAAGAATCAGGATTTAGAAGCTGGAACATAGGTAATAGCAGTCCTCATATGCAGAATCTCATGATCTCTACCTAAGGAGAAC
The DNA here is from genome assembly GCF_000164805.1 of Carlito syrichta. Lineage (NCBI taxonomy): Eukaryota > Metazoa > Chordata > Mammalia > Primates > Tarsiidae > Carlito > Carlito syrichta. The sequence continues at coordinate 109,707 of NW_007259019.1, read as the reverse complement.
TCAGAAACCTCTTTTAAACGATATCTCCATCACAATATTTACATGACATCTTGCTAATGTCAAAACAAGAATCAGGGTTTCCAAACAGGATTCTGGGGAAAGGGAGTCCCCATATACAGGCCATTACACGGCCCCACGCTAAAGAAGAATAAGGAATCTGTGATACACTAGTCCACAATCCGAAATATTCGCAGGGTGTCTTGCTGTGGTATAAACAATAATCAAGGCTTCGAGCTCATTTCATATTTCGGAGATATTTGGCTTGTGGGTATAATGAATCAGTCATTTCAGGACTCCAAGAACATTCTGGTCCTCTTGAGAGTTGTAATCGGGTATCTGTTAGAACAAATCCCTTAAGTTCCTCGGGACAATTAAGGCCAGATTCCCGCAAGAAAGTATCATCTTGCCGTGCTGGGATTTAAATTTGGTCTTAAGATGAACTTGGTAATCCTTAAATTTCCGTTTGTACTTTACTTGCAGAGGGGCTGAGAGTTTCGCACTTTCCAAATATTTAGTACGAATTATTAAAATGTAACCAGGATTAATGGATTCCACGTCCCTAGGAAACATCTGGGCATCTGCATTTTTGTACACAGAGTTTTGGAATCCACATAGAGAGAAAATCAGGGAATCTTGCAGAGAACAGAAAGGGAATCCGGTTCTTGGAGTTCTCAATCGCCAATATCTACAAAGTCTCTTGATAAAGTTTAATCAGCAATCTGGGCGTCTATGTCGCTACACTTTTAGAGTTTCTTTTCAAAAGGGACCAGGAATCTTGGGTTCCAATACCTGAATAACTTTATGGGAGTCTTTCTCTTGATATCCAAGCAACTGGAATTCTAGGTCACCAGGTAATATCTGTCCTCTTGCTGAGAACGAAACGGGAATTTCAGTAATGGGAGTCCTCATATACAGAACACTACACGACCTGTTGCTACAGAAGAATACGGAATCTTGCTTACACGAGTCCTCCATCCCAAAAACCTACACAACGTCTTGCAAAGAGATAACCACCATTCAGGTTTTGGAAGTAGGAATCTGTATAATGGAAGTCCACATATACAGGAAACTGCACAGTCTATTGCTAAAGGAGAATAAGGAATCTGGTTTACACGTGTCCTCCATCCCAATAAAATGTCAGGGTTTCTTGCTAAGGGCTAAACACGACTTTGGGTTTATGAAGCATAAACTAGGGAAATGAAATCCTCATATACAGGCAATGTACTAACTTTTGCTAACAAAGAATAATGAATGTGGTTAAAATGTGTTCTCAATCTCCAAAAATGTATACGGCGACTTCCTAAGATCTAAACAAGAATCAAGCTTTTGACGCCAGTATCTGTGAACAGGAGTACTCATATACAGGCAACTGCATGGCTCTTGCTAAAAATAAGGAATCTGGGTTATAAGAGTCATCAGTCCTGGAAATCTTCAGGGCATCTTGCTGACGCCTAAAGAAGAATCAGGGATTCGAGGCATGAATGTGGGTAATAGCAATCCTCATATGCAGGAAACTACATGGCCTCTTACTAAGAAAAAAGAAGAAATCTCTTTTCCACGGTTCATCTATCAAAAAAACTACATGGCTTCTTACTACGGGATTAGCAAGAATCAGGGTTTCGAAACAGGAATCTAGGAAAAGAGAGTCCTCACATACAAGACTCTACACGGCCTCCAAATAAGTACGAATAAAGAATCTTTGTGTTTGCGTCCCCAATCCAAAAAATTCCCAAGGTGTCTGCTATGGGACAAACAAGAAACAGAGCTTCGAGCTTCCCAAAAGTTTTGGAGCAATTTAGCACGTGGATATTATGAATTGGTCATTTCAGGACTCCAGAAACATTCCGGTCCTCTTAAAAGTTGTAAAGGGGTATTGGGCACTACAAGCAAGTTAGGTTCCTCGGAACAGCTAAGGCCAGATTCCAAGAAAAAAGAATCTTCTTGCCAAATTTGTATGTACCTCTGGTATTAAGGTGAACCCTGTAATCCGTCCCCTTCCATGTCACTTTTCATTTTGAGACGGGACAAGGGTTTTGCACATGCCAAATGTTTACTACGTAGTTTTAATGGTAAACAGGAATCATGGAATCCACGTCCCTAGGAAATTTCTGGGCATCTGTCTTTTGACGTACTAAATTTGGAATCCAAATCGACAGGAAAAATCAGGGCATCTTACTGAGAATAAAAAGGAAATCCGGTTCTAAGAGTTTTCATTTTCGGGAATCTACACGGCCTCTTGATAAGGTTTAACCAGCAATCTGGGCCTCTGGGTCCCTACATTTTCAGAGCTACTTGCTCCGTGGATACGCTAAATCTGTCATTACAGATCCTCAGGATATTTCTGGTCCTCTTGTTAGTTCTAATCAAGGATTTGGCCGTAGAAATCCTTTTATTTCCTGGGACCATCTATGACCATAATCATATTCCCCAAAATCAAAAGGTATATTGGTACAAAATTCCTTGATTCATGTGACCTCAAAGGACAGAAAATTCTTGTGGGCGTGCAGGTCGGAATTGGGATGTTGGGTTTGGAAGATTTCACATTTTGGGGAGGTGTTGTGTAGGGTAACCAGGAATCTTGGATTCCAGTTCCCAAAGAACATTATGGAGGTCTTTCTCTTGATGTCCATAAAAGTGGAATTCTCAGTCTCCAGGAACTGTCCTGGCATACTGCAGAATGAAGCAGAAAGCTGGGTAATGGGGGTCGTCATATAGAGGACACTACACGTCATATTGCTAAGGAAGTATAAGGAATCTTCCTTATATGAGCATGCAATCTCAAAACGACAGGCCATCTTAATAAGAGGTAACCACGAATCAGGTTTTTGAAGTAGGAATCTGGGTAATGGGAGTCCTCACATATAGGAAACTTCACTGATTATTGCTATATAAGAATAAGAAATCTGCGTTACTCGTGTCCTCAATCCCAAGAAAACTTCAGGTCGTCTTGCTATGGGCAAAACACGAATCATGGTGTTTTCGAGCATGAATGTGGGAAATGGAGTACTTATTTACAGGCAACTACATGACCTTTTGCTAAGAAAGAATAAGGAATCTGGGTTACACAAGTCCTCAGTCAAAAAATCTACAGAGCATCTTGGAAAGTGTTATAATGGAATCAGAGTTTCAAAGCAGGATGTATCGAATGAGCATCCTGTTATACAGAAAAATACACAGCCCCTTGACAGGGAAGAAAAAAATCGGGGTTATAGCATACAACAGTCATGAAAATCAACAGGCCATCTGTTGTGCTAAATAACAATCAGGGTTTAGAAGCTGGAACAAAGGTAACAGCATTACTCATATACAGAATCTACACGATCTCTAGCTAAGGAGAAATAAGAAACCTGTTTTACACGGTTCCTCTGTCAGATTATCTACATGACATCCTATCTAATGGCAAAACAAGAATCACGGTTTCCAAACAGGATTCAGGGGAAAGGGAGTCCTCATATACAGGACATTACACGGACCCTCGCTAAAAATGCATAAGGAATCGGTGATACAGTAGTCCACAATCCTAAAAATTCTCAGGGTGTCTTGCTGTGGTATAAACAAGAATCAAGGCTTCGAGCTCGTCTCATGTTTCAGTGATATTTGGCTTTTGGGTATTATGAATCAGTCATTTCACGATTCCAGCAACATTCTAGTCCTCTTGAGAGTTGTAATCGGGGTCTGATAGTACAAGTCCCTTAGGTTCCTCGGAACAATAAAGGCCAGTTTCCCGGAAAAAAGTATAATCTTGCCATATTTGGATGTAACTTTGGTCTTATCATGAACTTGGCAATCCTTAAATTTCCGTTTGTACTTTATTTGGAGAGGGGCCGAGGGTTTTGCAGTTGCTAAATATTTAGTACGAATTATTAAAATGTAACCCGGATTAATGGAATCCACATCCCTAGGAAATATCTGGGCATCTGCATTTTGTATAACGAATTTTGGAATCCTCATGTACAGGAACATCAGGGCATCTTGCTGAGAACAAAAAGGGAATCTGGTTCTTGGAATTCTCAATCACCTAAATCTACTAAGTCTCTTGCTAAGGTTTAATCAGCAATCTGGGCTTTAAGTCGCCACGTTTTTAGTGTATATATTGAAAAGGGACCAGGAATCTTTGGTTCCAATTACTCAAGAACTTTATGGGAGTCTTTCTCTTGATATCCAAGCAACTGGAATTCTAGGTCACCAGGAAACATCTTGGCGTCTTGCTGAGAATGAAGCAGGAATTTCTGTAATGGGAGTCCTCATATACAGAGCACTACATGACCTGTTTCTACAGAAGAATAAAGAATCTGGCTTACACGAGTCCTCCATCCCAACAACCTACAGACGGTCTTGCTAAGAGATAGCCACCATTCAGGTAGTTAATGGGAGTCCTCATATACACCATTCAGAATAATTGGAGTCCTCATATACAGGAAACTGCACTGTCTATTGCTAAAGGAGAATAAGTTATCTGGATTACACGTGCCCTCCATCCAAATAAAACTTCTGGGTTTCTTGCTAAGGGTTAAACACGAATTTGGGTATTAGAAGCATAAACTAGGAAATGAAATCCTCATATACAGGCAACTGCACTGACTTTTGCTAAGAAATAATAATGAATGTGGTTGATATGTTTTCTCAATCTCCAAAAAGTATACGGTGTTTTTCTAAGATTTAAACAAGAATCAAGACTTTCACGCCAGTATCTGGGAACATGAGTACTCATATACAGGCAACTGCACGGCTGTTGATAAAATTAAGGAACCTGGGTTATATGAGTCCTCAGTCTTAAAAATCTACAAGGCATCTTGCTGACGGCTAAGGAAGAATCAGGGATTCGAGGTATGAATGTGGGTAATAGCAACCCTCATATACAGGAAACTACATGAACTCTTCCTAAGAAAAGATAAGAAATCTGTCTTCCACGGTTCCTCTATCATAAAATCTAAAGGGTGTCTTACTAAGGGCTAAACAAGAATCAGGGTTTCGAAAAAGGAATCAAGGGAAAGAGAGTCCTCACATACAGGACACTACATGGCCTCCAATGAAAGTACGAATAAAGAATCATTGTTGTTCGCGTCCTCAATCCAAAAAAAATTCCCAGGTTGTCTGCTATGGGACAAACAATCCCCAAATGTTTCAGAAAAATTTACCATGGAGATACTATGAGTCGGTCATTTCAGGACTCCAGCAACATTCTGGTCCTCTTAAAGTTGTAAATGGTATTGGGCACTCTAAGTCCGTTAGGTTCCTCAGAACAACTAAGGCCAGATTCCAGGACAATAAGAATCTTCTTGGCATATTTGGAGGTAACCCTGGTCTTAAGGTGAACCCTGTAATCCTTCCCCTTCAGTGTCTCTTTTTATTTTCAGAAGCGACAAGGGTTTTGCACTTGCCAAATGTTTACTACGTACTTTTAATGGTAGCCAGGAATCATGGAAACCACGAACCTAGGAAACTTCTGGGCATCTGTATTTTGATATACTGAATTTAGAATCCAAATCTACAGGAAAAGTCAGGGCATCTTACAGAGAATTAAAAGGAAATCCGGTTCTAGGAGTTCTCATTTTCCGGAATCTACAGGGCCTCTTGATAAGGTTTAATCAGCAATCTGCGATTCTGGGTCCCTACATTTTCAGAGCTATTGCTCCGTGGATATGCTAAATCTGTCATTACAGATCTTCAGGTTCATTCTGGTCCTCTTGTTAGTTGTAATCAAGGATTTGGCCATAGAAATTCTTTTGTTTCCTGGGACCATCTATGACCATAATCACATTCCCCAGAATCAAAAGGTATATTGCTACAAAATTCCTCGATTGAGGTGACCTCAAAGTACAGAAAATTCTTGTGGGTGGGCAGGAAGGAAATGGGATTTTGGGTTTGAAATATTCCACATTTTGGGTAGGTCTTGTGAAGGGGAACCAGGAATCTTGGATTCCAGTTCCCAAAGAACATTATGGACGGTCTTTCTCTTGATATCCAAAAAAATGGAATTCTCCATCTCCAGGAACTGTCTCGGCATCCTGTAGAGTGAAGCAGGAAGCTGGGTAATGGAGGTCGTCCTATACAGGAAACTACACGTCATATTGCTAAGGAAGTATATGGAATCTTCATTATATGGGTCCTGAATCCCAAAAATTACGGGCCATCTTCCTAAGACGTAACCACGAATCAGGTTTTTGAAGTAAGAATCTGGGTAATGGGAGTTCTCACATGAAGGAAACACCACTGCCTATTGCTAAGTAAGTATAAAGAATCTGTGATACTTGTGCCCTCAATCCCAAAAAAGCTTAAGGACATCTTGCTATGGGCTAAACACGAATCATGGTGTTTTCGAAAAAGAATCTGGAAAATGGAGTCCTTATTTACAGGCAACTACATGACCTTTTGCTAAGAAAGAATAAGGAATCTGGGTTACACTAGTCCTCAATCCCTAAATCTGCAGAGCATCTTGGAAAGTTCTAAAAAGTATTAGAGTTTCGAAGCAGGATGTATCTAATGAGAGTCCTAATATACAGGAAAATACACAGACCCTTGCCAAGGAAGAAAAAGAATCGGTGTTATAGCAGTACTCAGTTTTTAAAATCAAGAAGCCATCTGCTGTGGGCTAAACAATAATCAGGGTTTAGTAGCTGGAACATAAGTAATAGAAGTCCTCATATGCAGAATCCACATGATCCCTAGCTAAGGAGAACTAAGAAACCTCTTTTACACGGTCACTATATCTACATGACATCTTGCTAATGGCAAAGCAAGAATCAGGGTTTCCAAACAGGATTCTGGGGAAAGGGAGTCCTCATATACAGGACATTACACGACCCCTTGGTAATGAAGAATAAGGAATCTGTGATACAGTAGTTCACAATCCAAAAAATTCCCAGGGCGTCTTGCTGCGGTATAAACAAGCATCAAGTCTTCGAGCTCGTTTCATGTTTCAGAGATATGTGCTTGTGGGTATTATGAATCAGTCATTTCAGGACTCCAGCAACATTCTTGTCCTCTTGAGAGATGTAATCGTGTATCTGGTAGGAAAAATCCCATAAGTTCCTCAGGACAATTGAGGCCAGATTCCCGGAAAAAAGTATCATATTGCTGTATTTCGATGTAACTTTGATCTTAAGATGAACTTGGTAATCCTTAAATTTCCGTTTGTACTTTATTTGTAGAGGGGCCGAGGGTTTTGCAGTTGCCAAATATTTTGTACGAATTATTAAAATGTAACAAGGATCCATGGATTCCAGGTCCCTGGGAAACATCTGGGCATCTGCATTTTTGTACACAGAATTTTGGAATCCACATGGACATGTAAATTCAGGGCATCTTGCGGAGAACGGAAAGGAAATGCGGTTCTTGGAGTTATCTATCGCCTAAATCTACAAAGTCTCCTGATAAGATTTAATCAGCAATCTGTGCTTTTATGTCATCACATTTATAGTGTGTCTTTTGAAAAGGCACCAGGAATGCTGGATTCCAATTCCTCAAGAACTTTATGGGAGTATTTCTCTTGATATCCAAGCAACGGGAATTCTTGGTCACCAGGAATTATCTTTGCGTCTTGCTGAGAATGAAGCAGGAATTTCAGTAATGGGAGTCCTCATATTTAGAACACAACACGACCTGTTGCTACGGAAGAATAAGGAATCTTGTTTACACGAGGCATCCATCCCAAAATCCTACAGACCCCCTTGCTAAGAGATAACCACCATTCAGGTTTGGGGGTAGGAATCTAGATAATGGGAGTCCTCATATACAGGAAACTACACTGTCTATTGCTAAAGGAGAATAAGGAATCTGGTTTACACGTGACCTCCATCCAAGTAAAACTTCAGGGTTTCTTTCTAAGGGCTAAACACGAATTTGGGTTTTTGAAGCATAAGCTAGGGGAATGAAATCGTCAGATACAGGCAAATGCGCGGACTTTTCCTAAGAAAGAATAAGGAATGGGGGTAACATGGTTTCTCAATCTCATAAAAGTATACGGCGTCTTCCTCAGATCTAAACAAGATTCAAGATTTAGAAGCATGTATCTGTGAACAGGAGTACTCATATACAGATAACTGCGGAGCTGTTGCTAAAAATAAGGATTCTGGGTCATACGAGTCCTCAGGCCTGAAAATCTACAGGGCATTTTTACAACGGCTAAAGAAGAATCATTGATTCGAGGCATGAATGTGGGTAATAGCAATCCTCATATACAGGAAACTACATGGCCTCGTGCTAATAAAAGAGAAGAAATCTGTTTTCCACGGTTTGTTTATCAAAAAATCTACATGACTTCCTACTAAGGGCTAAACAAGAATCAGGATTTCAAAACAGTAATCAAGGGAAAGAGAGTCCTCACATATAGGACACTACATGGACTCCAACTAAGAACGAATAAAGAATCATTGTTGTACGTGCCCTCAATCCAAAAAATTCCCAGGTTGTCTGCTACGGGACAAACAATAAACAGATCTTCGAGCTCCCGAAATGTTTCAGAGCAATTTATCATTCAGATATTATGAATTGGTCATTTCAGGACTCCAGCACGTTCTGGACCTCTTAAGAGTTGTAAATGGTATTGGCCACTCCAAGTCCGTTAAGTTCCTCAGAACAACTAAGGCCAGATTCCAGGACAAAAAGAATCTACTTGCCATATTTGAATGTATCTATGGTCTTAAGGTGAACCCTGTAATCCTACCCCTTCCGTGTCTCTTTTTATTTTCAGCAGGGACAAGGGTTTTGAACTTACCAAATGTTTACTACATACTTTTATTGGTAACCAGGAATCATGGAATCCACAAACCTAGGAAACTTCTGGGCATCTGTCTTGTGATATACTGAATTTGGAATCTAAGTCGACAAGAAAAATCACGCAGCTACTGAGAATTAAAAGGAAATCCGGTTGTAGGGTTTCTCATTTTCTGGAATCTACAGGGCCTCTTGATAAGGTTTATTCAGCAATCTGGGCTTCCTGGGTAACTATATTTTCAGAGCTACCTGATCCGTGGATACGAGCAATCTGTCATTACAGATCCTCAGGATCTTTCTGGTCCTCTTGTTAAATGTAATCTAGGATTTGGAACTAGAAATCCTTTCGTTTCCTGGGACCATCTATGACCATAACCATATTCCCCAGAATGAAAAGGTATATTCGTACAAAATTCCTCGATTCAGGTGACCTCAAAGTACAGAAAATTCTTGTGGGTGGGCAGGTAGGAAGTGGAGATTTGGGGTTCGAATATTGCACATTTTATGGAGGTCTTGAGGAGGGGAACCAGGAATCTTGGATTCCAGTTCCCAAAGAACATTATGGACGTCTTTCTCTTGATATTCACAAAACTGGAATTCTCGGTCACCAGGAACTGTCTCGGCATCCTGCAGAGTGAAGAAGGAAGCTGGGTAATGGAGGTCGACATATACAGGAAACTACATGATATATTTGTAAGGAAGTATAAGGATTCTTCCTTATATGAGTCCACAGTCCCAAAACTACAGGCTGTCTTCATAAGTGGTAACCACGAATCAGATTTTTGAAGTAGGAATCTGGGAAATGGGAGTCCTCATATACAGGAAAGTTCACTGCCTATTGCTAAGTCAAAATAAAGAATCTGCGTCACTCGTGTCCTCAAACCAAAAAAGCTTAAGGTCATCTTGCTATGGGCTAAACACGAATCATGGTGTTTTCGAGCATGAATCTGGAAAATGGAGTCCTTATTTACAGGCAACTACATGACCTTTTGGTAAGAAAGAAAAAGGAATCTGGGTTACACGATTCCCAAATCCCAAAAATCTACAGAGCATCTTGGAAAGTTCTAAAAAGTATCAGAGTTTCGAAGCAGGATATATCTAATGAGAGTCCTAATATGCAGGAAAATACACAGTCCTTGCCATGGAAGCAAAATAATCGGGGTTATAGCAGTCCTCAGTCCTTAAAATAAACAGGCCATCTGCAGTGGGCTAAACAAGAATCAAGGTTTAGAAGCTGATCATAGGTAATAGCAGTCCTCATATGCAGAATCTATATGATCTCTAGCTAAGGAGAAGTAAGAATCATCTTTTACACGGTTCCTCCATCACATTATCTACATGACATCTTGCTAATGGCAAAACAAGAATCAGGATTTCCAAACAGGATTCTGGGGAAAGGGAGTCCTCATATACAGGACATTACACGGCCCCTCGGTAAAGATGAATAAGGAATCTGTCATACACTAGCCCACAATCCGAAAAATTCTCAGGGTGTCTTGCTGCGGTATAAACAAGAATCAAGGCTTCGAGCTCGTCTAATGTTTCAGAGATATTTGGCTTGTGGGTATTATGAATCAGTTATTTCAGGACTCCAGCAACATTCTGGTCCTCTTGAGAGTTGTAATTGGGTATCTGGCAGTATAAATCCCTTAAGTTCCTCAGGACAATTAAGGTCAGATTCCCGGAAAAAAAGTATCATATTGCCATATTTGGATGTAACTTTGCTCTTAAGATGACCTTGGTAATCCTTAAATTTCCATTTGTACTTTATTTGTAGTGGGGTCAAGGGTTTTGCAGTTGCCAAATATTAATACTTATTATTAAAATGTAACCAAGATCCATGGATTCCACATCCTTAGGAAAAATCTGGGCATCTGCATTTTTGTACACAGAGTTTTGGAATCCACATGGACAGGGAAATTCAGGGAATCTTTCTGAGAAAGGAAAGGGAATCCGATATTTGGAGTTCTCTATCATCTAAATCTACAAAGTCTCTTGATAAGGTTTAAGTAGCAATCTGGGCTTCTATGTCGCCACATTTTTAGTGTGTCTTTTGAAAAGGGACCAGGAATCTTGAGTTCCAATTCCTCAAGAACTTTATGGGAGTCTTTCTCTTGATATCCAAGCAACTGGAATTCTAGACCACCAGGAAATATCTTGGCGTCTTTCTGAGAATGAAGCAGGAATTTCAGTAATGGGAGTCCTCATATACAGAACACTACATGGCCTGTTGCTACGGAAGAATAAGGAATCTTGGAACACGAGATCTCCATCTCAAAAACCTACAGAGCATCTTGCTAAGAGATAACCACCATTTAGGTTTTGGGAGTAGGAATCTGGATAATGGGAGTCCTCATATACAGGAAACTGTACTGTCTATTGCTAAAGGAGAATAAGGAATCTGTTTTACACGTCTCCTCCATCCCAATAAAATTTCAGTGTTTCTTGCTAAAGGCTAAACACGAATTTGGGTGTTTGAAGCATAAACTAGGGAAATGAAATCCTCATATACAGGCTAATGCACTGCCTTCTCCTAAGAAAGAATAAGGAATGTGGCTGACATGTTTTCTCAATCTCAAAAAATTAAGCTTTCGACGCATGTATCTGTGAACAGGAGTACTCATAAACAGGAAACTGCACGGCTGTTGCTAAAAATAAGGAATCTTTGTTATACGAGTCCTCAGTCCTGAAAATCTACAGGGTAACTTGCTGACAGCTAAAGAAGAATTAGGGATACGAGGCATGAATGTGGGTAATAGCACTCCTCATATACAGGAAACTACATGGCCTCGTGCTAATAGAAGAGAAGAAATCTGTTTTCCACGGTTCCTCTATCAAAAAATCTACATGACTTCTTACTAAGGGCTAAACGAGAATCAGGGTTTCGAAGCAGGAATCAAGGGAAAAAGAGTCCTCACATAGAGGACACTACATGGCCTCCAATTAAGTACGAATAAAGAATCATTGTGACGCGCCTTCAATCCAAAAAATTCCCAGGTTGTCTGATATGGGATAAACAAAAACAGATCTTCGAGCTCCCCAAATGTTTCAGAGCAATTTAGCATTCGGATATTATGAATCGGTCATTTCAGGACTCCAGCAACATTCTGGTCCACTTAAAAGCTGTAAATGGTATTGGGCACTCCAAGTCCGTTAGGTTTCTCACAACAACTAAGTCCAGACTCCAGGACAAAAAGAATCTTCTTGCCATATTTGGATGCAACTCTGGTCTTAAAGTGAACCCTGTAATCCTTCCCCTTCCGTGTCTCTTTTTATTTTGAGAAGGGACAAGGGTTTTGCTCGTGCCAAATGTTTAATACATACTTTTAATGGTAACCATGCATCATGAAATCCACGAACCTAGGAAATTTCTGAAGTCTGTCTTTTGAGATACTGAATTTGGAATCCAAATCGACAGGAATTATCAGGGCATCTTACTGAGAATTAAAAGGAAATACGGTTATAGGGCTTCTCATTTTCTGGAATCGACTGGGTCTCTTGATAAGGTTTAATCAGCAATATGGGCTTTTGGTTCCCTTCATTTTAAGAGCTGCTTGCTCCGTAGATACGCTAAATATGTCATTACAGATTCTCATGATCTTTCTGGTCCTCTTGTTAGTTGTAATCAAGGACTTGGCCCTAGAATTCCTTTTGTTTCCTGGGACCATCTATGACCATAATCATATTCCCCAGAATCAAAAGGTATTCTGGTATAAAATTCCTCGATTCAGGTAACCTCAAAGTACAGAAAAATCTTGTGGGTGGCCAGGTAGGAATTGGGGTTTTGGGTTTGGAATATTCTACATTTTGTGGAGGTCTTGTGAAGGGGAACCAGGAATCTTGGATTCCAGTTCCCAAAGAACATTATGGTCGTCTTTCTCTTAATATCCAAGAAACTGGAATTCTCGGTCACCAGGAACTGTCTCGGCATCCTGCAGAGTGAAACAGGAAGCTGGATAATGGAGGTTGTAATATACAGGAAACTGCACGTCATATTGCAAAGGAAGTATAAGGAATCTTTCTTATATGATTCCTCAATCCCAAAATCTACAGGCCGTCTTCCTAAGTCATAACCACGAATCAGGTTTTTGAAGTAGGAATCTGGGTAATGGGAGTCCTCACATAAAGGAAACTTCACTGCCTATTGCTAAGTAAGAATAAAGAATCTGCGTTATTCGGGTCCTTAATCCCAAAAAAGCTTAAGGTCATCTTGCTATGGGCTTAACACGAATCACGGTGTTTTCGAGCAAGAATCTGGAAAATGGAGTCCTTATTTACAGGCAACTACATGACCTTTTGCTAAGAAAAAATAAGAAATCTGGGTTACACGTGTCCTCAATCCCAAATACCTACAGAGCATCTTGGAAAGTTCTAAAAAGAATTAGAGTTTCGAAGCAGGATGTATCTAATGAGAGTCCTTATATGCAGGAAAATACACAGCCCCTTGCCGAAGAAGAAAAAGAATAGGGGTTATAGCAGTCCCCAATCCTTAAAATCAACAGGCCATGTGCTGTGGGATAAACAACAATCAGCCTTTAGAAGCTGGATCATAGGTAATAGAAGTCCTCATATGCAGAATCTACATGATCTCTAGCTAAGGAGAACTAAGAAACATCTTTTACATGGTTCCTCCGTCACATTATCTACATGACATCTTGCTAATGGCAAAACAAGAATCAGGGTTTCCAAAAAGTATTCTGGGGAGTGGGAGACCTCATATACAGAACATTACATGGCCCCTAGGTAAGGAAGAATAAGGAATCTGTGATACAAAAGTCCACAATTCAAAAAACTCTCAGGGTGTCTTGCTGTGGTATAAACAAGTATCATGGCTTCGAGCTCGTCTGATGTTTCAGAGATATTTGGCTTGTGGGTAATATGAATCAGTCATTTCAGGACTCTAGCAACTTTCTGGTCCTCTTGAGAGTTATTATCGGGTATCTGGTAGTACAAATCCCTTAAGTTCCTCGGGACAATTAAGGCCAGATTCCTGGGGAAAAAGTATCATATTGCCGTATTTGGATGTAAATTTGCCTTAAGATGAATTTGGTAATCCTTAAATTTCCGGTTTTACTTTATCTGTCGAGGAGCCGAGGGTTTTGCAGATGCCAAATATTTAGTACGATTTATTCAATTGTAACCAGAATCCATGGATTCCACGTCCCAAGGAAACATCTGGACATCTGCATTTTTCTACATAGAGTTTTGGAATTCACATGAACAATGAAATTCAGGTCATCTTGCAGAGATCGGAAAGGGAATCAGGTTCTTGGAGTTCTCAATCGCCTATATCTACAAAGTCTCTTGATAAGGTTTAATCAGCAATCTGGGCGTCTATGTCGCCACATTTTTAGTGTGTCTTTTGAAAAGAGACCAGGAATCTTGAGTTCCAATTACTCAAGAACTTTATGGAGGTCTTTCTCTTGATATTCAAGCAAATGGCATTATAGATTACCAGGAAATATCTTGGCATCTTGCTGAGAATGAAGCAGGAATTTCAGTAATGGGAGTCCTCATATACCGAACACTACACGACCTGTTGCTACGGAAGAATAAGGAATCTTGGTTACACGAGGCCTCCATCCCAAAAACCTACAGATCTTATTGCTAAGAGATAACCACCATTCAGGTTTTGGGAGTAGGAATCTGGATACTGAGAGTCCTCATATACAGGAAATCGCACTATCTATTTCTAAAGGAGAAAAGGAATATCATTTCCACGTGTCCTCCATTCCAATAAAATTTCAGGGTTTCTTGCTAAGGGCTAAACATAAATTTTGGTTTCTGAAGCATAAACTAGGGAAATGAAATGCTCATATACAGGCAAATGCACTGACTTTTACTAAGAAAGAATAAAGAATGTGGGTGACATGTTTTCTCAATTTCCAAAAAAGTATATGGCGTCTTCCTAAGGTCTAAACACGGATCAAGCTTTCGACGCATGTATCTGTGAACAGGAGTATTCATATACAAGTAACTGCATGGCTGTTGCTAAAAATAAGGGATCTGTGTTATACGAGTCCTCAGTCCTGAAAATCTACAGGGCATCTTGCTGACAGCTAAAGAAGAACCAGGGATTCGAGGCATAAATGTGGGTAATAGCAATCCTCATATACACGAAACTACATGGCCTCTTTCTAATAAAAGAGAAGAAATCTGTTTTCCACGGTTCCTCTATAAAAAATTTACATGACTTCTTACTAAGGGCTAAACAAGAATCAGGATTTCGAAACAGGAACCAAGGGAAAGAGAGTCCTCACATACAGGACACTACATGGCCTACAACTACGTACGAATAAAAAAATCACTGTTGTACACATACTCAATCCAAAACATTCCCAGGTTGTCTGCTATGGGACAAACGAGAACCAGATATTCGAGCTCCCCAAATGTTTCAGAGCAATTTAACATTCGGATATTATGAATCAGTCATTTCAGGACTCCAGCAACATTCTGATCCTCTTAAAAGTTGTAGATGGTATTGGGCACTTCAAGTCGGTTAGGTTCCTCAGAACTACTAAGACCAGATTCCTGGACAAAAAGAATCTTCTTACCAAATTTGGATGTAACTCTGGTCTTAAGTTCGACCCTGTAATCCTTCCCCTTCCATGTCTCTTTTTATTTTGAGACGGGACAATGGTTTTGCACTTGCCTAATGTTTACTACGTACTTTTAATGGTAACCAGGATTCATGGAAACCACGTCCCTAGGAAACGTCTGGGCATCTATCTTTTGATATACTGAATTTGGAATCAAAATCAACAGGAAAAATCAGGACATCTTACTGAGAATAAAAAGAAAATCCGGTTCTAGGAGTTCTCATTTTCCGGAATTTACAGGGCCTCTTGATGAGGTTTAACCAGCAATCTGGGCTTCTGGATCCCTGTATTTTCAGAGCTACTTGCACCATGGATACGCGAAATCTGTCATTACACATCCTCAGGATCTTTCTGGTCCTCTTGTTAGTTGTAATCAAGGATTTGGCCCTAGAAATCCTTTTGCTTCCAGGGACCATCTACAACCATAATCATATTCCCTAGAATCAAAAGGTATATTGGTACAAAATTCCTCGATTCAGGTGACCTCAAAGTACAGAAAATTCTTGTGGGTGGGCAGGTAGGAATTGGGGTTTGTGTTTGGAGTATTCCACATTCTGGGGATGTTTTGTGAAGGGGAACCAGGAATCTTGGATTCCAGTTCCCAAAGATCATTATGGACGTCTTTCTCTTGATATCCAAAAACTTGAATTATCAGTCTCCAGGAACTGTTTTGGCATCCTGCATAGTGACGCAGGAAGCTGGGTAATGGAGGTCGTCATAAGCAGGAAACTACACGTCATATTGCTAAGGAAGTATAAGGAATCTTTCTTATATGACTCCTCAATCTCAAAACTACTGGCCGTCTTCCAAAGAGGGAACCACGAATCAGGTTTTGAAGTAGGAATCTGGGAAATGGGAGTCCTCACATACGGGAAACTTCACTGCCTCTTGCTAAGTAAAAATAAGGAATCTGTGTTACTCATGTCCTCAATCGTAACAAAAACTTAAGGTCGTCTTGCGATGGGCTAAACACGAATCATGTTGTTTTTGAGCATGAATCTTGGAAATGGATTCCTTATTAACAGGAAACTACATGAACTTTTGCTAAGAAAGAATAAGGAACCTGGGTTACACGAGTCGTCAATCCCAAAATCTGCTGAGCTTCTTGGAAAGTGTTAAAAAGGAATCAGAATTTCGAAACAGGATGCGTCAATTGAGCCTCCTGTTATACAGAAAATACGCAGCCCCTTGCAAGGAAGAAAAAGAATTGGGGTTATAGCATAACTTATTCACGAAAATAAACAGGCCATCTGCTGTGGGCTAAATAATAATCAGGGTTTATAAGCTGGAACAAAGGTAACAGCAGTCCTCATATACAGAATCTACACGATCTCTAGCTAAGGAGAAATAAGAAACCTGTTCTACACGGTTCCTCCATCAGATTATTTACATGACATCTTGCTAATGGCAAAACAAGAATCAGGGTTTCCCAACAGGATTCTGGGGAAAGGGAGTCCTCATAAACAGGACATTACACATCCCCTCGCTAAGGAAGAATAAGGAATCTGTGATACACTAGTCCACAATCCGAAAAATTCTCAGGGTGCCTTGCTGCGGTATAAACAAGAAACAATGCTTCGAGCTCATCTCATGTTTCGGAGATATTTGGCTTGTGGGTATTATGAATCAGTCATTTCAAGACTCCAGCAACATTCTGGACCTCTTGATAGTTGTAATCGGTTATCTGGTAATAGAAGTCCCTTCAGTTCCTCGGGACAATCAAGGCCAGTTTCCCAGAAAAAATTATCATCTTGCCGTATTTGGATGTAATTTTGTTATTAACATGAACTTGGTAATCCTAAAATTTCCGGTTGTACTTTATTTGGAGAAGGACCGAGGGTTTTGCAGTTACTAAATATTTAGTACGAATTATTAAAATGTAACCAGGATTCATGGAATCCACGTCCCTAGGAAATATCTGCGCATCTGCATTTTTATATACACAGTTTTGGAATCCACTTGGACGAAAATCAGGCATCTTGCTGAGAACGGAAAGGGAATCCGATCTTGGAGTTCTCAATCGCCTAAAAATACAAGATCTCTTGATAAGGTTTAATCAGCAATCTGGGATTCTACGTCGCCACATTTAGGTGTGTCTTTTGAAAAGGGACCAGGAATCTTGGGTTCCAATTCCTGAAGAGCTTTATGGGAGTCTTTCTCATGATATCCAAGCAACTGGAATTCTAGGTCACCAGGAAATATCTTGGCATCTTCATGAGAATGAAGCAGGAATTTCAGTAATGAGAGTCCTCCTATACAGAACACTTCACGACCTGTTGCTACAGAAGAATAAGGAATCTTGCTTACATGAGTCCTCCATCACAAAAACCTACAGAGAGTTTTCCTAAGAGATAAGCACCATTGAGGTTTTGGGAGTAGGAATCTGGATAATGGGAGTCCTCTTATACAGGAAACTGTTCTGTCTATTGCTAAAGGAGTATAACGAATCTGGTTTATACGTGTCCTCCATCCCAATAAAATCTTCAGGGTGTCTTGCTAAGAGCAAACCACGAATTTGGGTTTTAGAAGCGTAAACTAGGGAAATGAAATCCTCATATACAGGCAAATGCACTGACTTTTCCTAAGAAAGTATAAGGAATGTGAGAGACATGATTTTTCAATCTCCAAAAAAGTATACAGGGTCTACCTAAGATCTAAAGAAGAATCAAGCTTTCGACGCATGTATCTGTGAACAGGAGTATTCATATACAGGTAACTGCACAGCTGTTGCTAAAAATAAGGAATCTGGGTTATACAAGTCCTCAGTCCTGAAAATCTACAGGGCATCTTGCTGACGGCTAAGAAGAATCAGGGATTCGAGGCATAAATGTGGGTAATAGCAATCCTCATATACAGGAAACTACATGGCCTCTTGCTAATAAAAGTGAAGAAATCTGATTTCCACGGTTCCTCTATAAAAAAATCTGCATGACTTTTTACTAAGGGCTAAACAAGAATCAGGGTTTTGAAACAGGAATCAAGGGAAAGAGTGTCCTCACATACAGGACACTACATGGCCTCCAACTAAGTATGAATAAAGAATCATTGTTGTACGCACCCTCAATCCAAAAAATTCCCAAGTTGTCTGCCATGGGACAAACAAGAAACAGATCTTCAAGCTCCCCAAATGTTTCAGAGCAATTCAACATTCGTATATTATGAATCGTTCATTCAAGACTCCAGCAACATTCTGGTCCTCTTAAAAGTTGTAAATGGTATTATGTACCCCAAGTCCGTTAGGTTCCTGAGAACAACTAAGGCCAGATTACAGGACAAGAAGAATCTTCTTGCCATATTTGGATGTAACTCTGGTCTTAAAGTGAACCCTGTAATCCTTCCCATTCTGTGTCTCTTTTTTATTTTGAGACGGTACAAGGGTTTTGCAATTGCCAAATGTTTACTACCTACTTTTTTTTTTGAGTTGGAGTCTCACTCTGTCAGCCAGGCTGGAGTGCACTGGCCGCTCCCAGCCACCGCAGCCTCGACCCACTGACCTCCGGCGATCCTTCCACCACAGCCTGCTGAGTAGCCAGAATTACAGGCATGCGCAACCACGCCCAGCTGATTTTTTTGATTTATTGTAGAGATGAGGTTTTGCTGCCCAGGTGGGTCTCAAACCCGCAAGCTCAGGCAATCAACTCAACTCAGCCCTCCAAAGGTGCGGGATTACAGGCTGAGCCACGAATCCTGGCTTACTACGTACTTTTATTGTTAACCAGGAATAATGGAATTCACGAATCTAGGAAACTTCTGGGCATCCGTCTTTTGATGTACTGAATTTGGAATATAAATCGACAGGAAAAATCAGGGCATCTTACTGAGAATGAAAGGAAAATCCGGTTCTAGGAGTTCTCATTTTCTGGAATCTACAGGGCCGCTTGATAAGGTTTAATCAGCAATCTGGGCTTCTGGGACCTACATTTTCAGAGCTACTTGGTCTGTGGATATGCTAAATCTGTCATTACAGATCCTCAGGATTTTTCTGGTCCTCTTGTTAGTTGTAATCAAGGATTTCGCCCTAGAAATCCTTTTGTTTCTTGGGACCATCTACGACCATAATCATATCCCCCAGAATCAGAAGGTATATTGGTACAAAATTCCTAGATTCAGGTGAACTCAAAGTACAGAAAATTCTTGTGGGTGAGCAGGTAGGTATTGGGGTTTTGGGTTTCGAATATTCCACATTTTGGGGAGGTCTTGTGAAGGGGAACCAGGAATCTTGGATTCCAGTTCCCAAAGAACATTATGGACGTCTTTCCCTTGATATTCAAAAAACTGGAAATCTCGGTCACCAGGGACTGTGTAGGCATCCTGCAGAGTGAAACAGGAAGCTGGGTAATGGAGGTCGTCATATACAGGAAATTACACATCATATTGCTAAGGACGTATAAGGAATCTTCCTTATATGAGTCCTCAATCCCAAAACCTACAGGCCGTCTTCCTAAGACGTAACCATGAATCAGTTTTTTGAAGTAGGAATCTGGGTAATGGGAGTCCTCACATAAAGGAAACATCACTGCCCATTGCTAAGTAAGAATAAGGAATCTGCGTTGCTCGAGTCCTCAATCCCAAAAAAGCTTAAGTCATCTTGCTATGGGCTAAACACGAATCATGGTGCTTTTGAGCATGAATCTGGAAAATGCAGTCCTTATTTACAGACAACTGCATGACCTTTTGCTAAGAAAGAATAAGGAATCTGGGTTACACGAGTCCTCAATCTCAAAAATCTACAGAGCATCTTTGAATGTTCTAAAAATAATCAGATTTTCGAAGGAGGATGTATCTAATGAGAATCCTAATGTACAAGAAAATGCACAACCACTTGCCAAGGAAGAAAAGGAATTGGGATTATAGCAGTCCTTAGTCCTTAAAATCAACAAGCCTTATGCTGTGGGCTAAACAAGAATCAGGGTTCAGAAGCTGGAACATAGGTAATAACAGTCCTCATATGGAGAATCTACATGATCTATAGCTAAGGAGAACTAAGAAATATCTTTTTCACGGTTCCTCCCTCACAATATCTACATGACATCTTGCTAATGGTAAAACAAGAATCAGGGTTTCTAAACAGGATTCTGGGGAACAGGAGTCCTCATATAAAGGACATTACACGGCCCCTCAAAGAAGAATAAGGAATCTGTGATACCCTAGTTCATAGTCCGAAAAATTCTCAGGGTGTCATGCTGTGGTTTAAACAAGAATCAAGGCTTCGAGCTCGTCTCATGTTTCGGAGATATTTGGCTTGTGCATATTACGAATCAGTCATTTTAGGAATCCAGCAACATTCTAGTCCTCTTGAGAGTTGTAATCACGTATCTGGTAGTAGAAGTCCCATAGGTTCCTCGGGACAACTCAGTCCAGGTTCCTAGAAAAAAGTATCATCTTTCCGTATTTGGATATAACTTTGGTCTCAACATGAACTTGGTAATCCTTAAATTTCCGTTTTTACTTTATTTGGAGAGGGGCTGTGGGTTTTGTAGTTGCCAAATATTTAGTATGAATTATTAAAATGTCACCATGGATTCCACGTCCCTAGGAAACATCTGGGCATCTGCATTTTTGTACACAGAGTTTTGGAATACACATGGACAGGGAAATTCAGGGCATCTTGCTGAGAATGGAAGGGGAATCCGGTTCTTGGAGCTCTCAATTGCCTAAATCTACAAAGTCTCTTGATAAGGTTTAAACAGCAATCTGGCCTATGTGGCCACATTTTTGTGTGGCTTTTGAAAAGGGACCAGGAATCTTGGGATCCAATTCCTCAAGAACTTTATGGGAGTCTTTCTCTTGATATCCAAGCAGCTGGAATTCTAGGTCACCAGGAATTATCTTGACGTCTTGCTGAGAATGAAGCTGAATTTCAGTAATGGGAGTCCTCATATACAGAACACTTCACGACCTGTTGCTATGGAGAATAAGGAATCTTGGTTACGCAAGGCCTGCATCCCAAAAACCTACAGACCGTCTTGCTAAGAGATAGCCACCATTCAGGTTTTGGGAGTAGGAATCTGGATAATGGGAGTCCTCAAATACAGGAAACTGCACTCTCTATTGCTGAAGGAGAATAAGGTATCTGGTTTACACATATCCTCCATTACAATAAAATTTCAGGGTTTCATGCTAAGGGCTAAACACGAATTTGGGTTTTTGAAGCAGAAATTAGGGAAATGAAATCCTCATTTACAGGCAAATGCACTGACTTTTCCTAAGGAAGAATAAGGAATGTCGGTGACGTTTTCTCAATCTCCAAAAAAGTATACGATGTCTTCCTAAGATCTAAACAAGAATCAAGCTTTCGACGCATGTATCTGTGAACAGGAGTAATCATATACAGGTAACAGCATGGCTGTTGCTAAAAATAAGGAATCTGGGTTATACGAGTCCTCAGTCCTGAAAATCTACAGGGCATCTTGCTGACGGCTAAAGAAGAACCAGGATTCGTGGCATAAATGTGGGTAATATCAATCCTCATATACAGGAAACTACATGGCCTCTTGCTAATATAAGAGAAGAAATCTGTTTTCCAAGTTTCCTCTATAAAAAATCTACTTGACTTCTTCCTAAGGGCTAAACAAGAATCAGGGTTTCGAAACAGAAATCAAGGGAAAGAGAGACCTCACATAAAGGACACTTCATGGCCTCCAACTACATACGAATAAACTATCATTGTTGTACGAGTCCTCAATCCTAAAAATTCCCAGGTTGTCTGCTATGGGACAAACAAAAAACAGATCTTCGAGCTCAAATTTTCAGTACAATTTACCATTCGGATATTATGAATCGGTTATTTCAGGGCTCCAGCAACATTCTGGTCCTCTTAAAAGTTGTAAATGGTGTTGGGCACTCCAAGTCCGTTAGGTTCCTCAAAACAACTAAGGCCAGATTCCAGGACAAAAAGAATCTTCTTGCTATATTTGAACGTAATTCTGGTCTTAAGGTAAATCCTGTAATCCTTCCCCTTTCGTGTCTCTTATTATTTTGAGAAAGTTCAAGGGTTTTGCACTTGCCAAATGCTTACTACGTAGTTTTAATGGTAACCAGGAATCATGGAATTCACATTCCTAGGAAACTTCTGAGCATCTTTCTTTTGATATACTGAATTTGGAATCCACATCGACAGGAAATATCAGGGCATCTTACTGAGAACGAAAAGGAAATCCGTTTCTAGGAGTTCTCATTTTCCGAAATGTACAGGGCCTCTTGATAAGGTTTAATCAGCATCTGGGCTTCTGGGTCCCTACATTTTCAGAGCCAGTTGCTCCGTGGATACGCTAAATGTGTCAGTAAAGATCCTCAGGATCTTTCTCGTCCTCTTGTTAGTTGTAATCAAGGATTTGGCCCTTGAAATTCTTTTGTAGCCTCGCAAAATCTACGACGATAATCATATTCCCCAGAATCAAAGGTATATTTTTACAAAATTCGTCGATTCAGGTGACCTCAAAGTACAGAAAATTCTTCTGGGTGGGCAGGTAGGAATTGGTATGTGGGGT
Organism: Carlito syrichta; assembly: GCF_000164805.1. Classification (NCBI taxonomy): domain Eukaryota; kingdom Metazoa; phylum Chordata; class Mammalia; order Primates; family Tarsiidae; genus Carlito; species Carlito syrichta. The sequence continues at coordinate 86,903 of NW_007259019.1, read as the reverse complement.
TTGGAAGATTTCACATTTTGAGGAGGTCTCGTGAAGGGGAACCAGGAATTTTGGATTCCAGTTCCCAAAGAAAATTATGGACGTCTATATCTTGATATCCAAAAAACTGGAATTCTTGGTCTCCAGGAACTGTCTAGGCATCCTGCATAGTGAAGCAGGAAGCTGGGTAATGTAGGTCGTCTTATAGAGGAAACTACATGTCATATTGCTAAGGAAGTATAAGGAATCTTCCTTATATGAGTCCTCAATTCCAAAAACTACAGTCCATAACCTAAGAGGTAACCACGAATCAGTTTTTTGAAGTAGGAATCTGGGTAATGGGAATCCTCTCATACAGGAAACTTCACTGCCTACTGCTAAGTAAGAATAAGGATTCTGCGTTACTCGTGTCCTCAATCCCAAAAAAAAACTTCAGGTTGTCTTGGTATGGGCTAAACACGAATCATGGTGTTTTTGATCATGAATCTGGGAAATGGAGTCCTTATTTACAGGCAACAACATGACGTGTTGCCAAGAAAGTATAAGAAATCTGGGTTACACGAGTCCTCAATCCCAAAAACCTACAGAGCATCTGAGAAAGTTCTAAAAAGGAATCAGAGTTTTGAAGCAGGAAGTATCTATTGAGAGCCCTATTATACAGGAGAAAACACAGCACCTTGCCAAGGAAGAAAAAGAATCGGGGTTATAGCAGTCCTCAGTCCTAAGAATCAACAGGGCATCTACTGTGGGCTAAAAAAGAATCAGAGTTTAGAAGCTGGAACATAGTTAATAGCAGTCCTCATATACAGAATCTACACGATCTCTAACTTAGGAGAAATAAGAAACCTGTTTTCCAGGGTTCCTCCATCCCAATATCTACATGACAAAACAAGAATCAGGGTTTCCAAACAGGATTCTGGGTAAAGGGAGTCCTCATATACAGGACATTACAAGGCCCCACACTAAGGAAGAATAAGGAATCTATGATACACTAGTCGACAATCCGAAAAATTCTCAGGGTGTCTTGCTGCAGTATAAACAAGAATCAAGACTTCAAGCTCGTCTCATGTTTCAGAGATATTTGGCTTGTGGGTATTATGAATCAGTCATTTAAGGACTCCAGCAACATTCTGGTCTTCTTGAGAGTTGTAATCTGGTATCTGGTAGTAAAAGTGTCTTAGGTACCTTGCAACAATTAAGGCCAGATTCCCGGAATAAAAGAATCATTTTGTCATATTTGGATGTAACTTTGTTCTTAAGATGAACTTGGTAATCCTTAAATTTCCGTTTGTCCTTTATTTGTAGAGGGGCCGAGGGTTATGCAGTTGCGAAATATTTAGTACGAATCATTAAAATGTAACCAGCATTCATGGATTCCACGTCCCTAGGAAATATCAAGGCATCTATATTTTTGTACAAAGAGTTTTGGAATCCACATGGACAGGGAAAATCAGGGCATCTTGCTGACAATGGAAATGGTATCTGGTTCTTGGAATTATCAATCGCCTAAATCTACAAAGTCTCTTGATAAGGTTTAATCAGCAATCTGGGCTTCTATGTCGCCACATATTTAGTGTGTCTGTTGAAAAGGGACCAGGAATCTTGGGTTCCAATTCCTCAAAACGTTATGGGAGTCTTTCTCTTGATATCAAAGCAACTGGAATTCTAGGTCACCAGGAAATATCTTGGCGTCTTGCTTAAAATGAAGCATGAATTTCAGTAATGGGAGTCCTCATATACAAAACACTACACGACATGTTGCTACGGATGAATAAGGAATCTTTCTTACACGAGTCCTCTGTCCCAAAAACCTACAGAACTTCTTGCTAAGAGATAACCACCATTCAGGTTTTGGGAGTAGGAATCTGGATAATGGGAGTCCTCATGTATAGGAAACTACACTGTGTATTGCTAAAGGAGAATAAGGAATCTGGTTTACACATGCCCTCCATCCCAATGAAAATTTCAGGGTTTCTTGCTATGGGCTAAACAGGAATTGGGTTTTTTGAAGCATAAACTAGGGAATGAAATCCTCATATACAGACAACAGCACTAACTTTTGCTAAGATAGAATAATGAATGTGGGTGACATGTTTTCTCAATCTCCAAAAAAGTATATGGCGTCTTCCTAAAATCTAAACAGAATGAAGCTTTCGATGTATGTACCTGTGAACAGGAGTACTCATATACAGGAAACTCCACGGCTGTTGCTAAAAATAAGGAATCTGGGTTATATGAGTCCTCAGTCCTGAAAATTTACAGGGCATATTGCTGACGGCTAAAGAAGAATCAGGAATTCGAGGCATGAATGTGGGTAATAGCAATTCTCATATACAGTAAACTACATGGCCTCTTGCTAAGAAAAGAAGAAATCTGTTTTCCACGGTTCCTCTATCAAAAATTCTACATGTCGACTTACTAAGGGGTAAACAAGAATTTGGGTTTAAAAACAGGAATCTAGGGAAAGAGAGTCCTCACATACAGGACACAACATGGCCTCCAACTAAGTACAAATAAAGAAACTTTGTTGTATGCGTCCCCAATCCAAAAAAATTCCCAAGGTGTCGGCTGTGGTACAAACAAGAAACAGAGCTTTGAGCTCCCCAAATGTTTCAGAGCAATTTAGCATGTGGAGATTACGAATCGGTCATTTCAGGACTCCAGAACATTCTGGTCCTCTTAAAAGTTGTAAACGGGTATGGGGCACTCGACGTCCGTTAGGTTCCTGGGAACTACTAAGGCCAGATTCCAGGACAAAAGAATCTTCTTGCCATATTTGGATGTAACTCTGATCTTAAGGAGAACCCTGTAATCCTTCCCCTTCCGTGTCTCTTTTTATTTTGAAACGGGACAAGGGTTTTGCATTTGCCAAATGTTTACTACGTATTTTTTAATGGATCCAGGAATCATGAAATCCACTTCCCTAGGAAACTTCTGGGCATCTGTCTTTTGAAATACTGAGTTTGGAATCCACATCGACAGGAAAAATCAGGGCATCTTACTGAGAACGAAACGGAAATCCGGTTGTAAGAGTTCTCATTTTCCGGAATCTACCAGGCCCTTGGTAAGCTTTAATCAGCAATCTCGGCATCTGGGTCCGTACATTTTCTTAGCTACTTGCTCTGTGGATTCGCTAAATCTGTCATGAAAAATCCTCAGGAACTTTTTGGTCCTCTTGTTTGCTGTAATCAAGGATCTGGCCCAACAAATACTTTTGATTCCTAGCAACATCGACTACCATAATCATATTTGCCAGTAACAAAGGTAAATTGGTACAAAATTTCTCGATTCGTGTGACCTCAAAGCACAGAAAATTCTTGTGAGTGGGAAGATAGGAATTGGGATTATGGGTTTGGAAGATTCCACATTTTGGGGAGGTCTTGTTAAGGGCAACCAGGAATCTTGAATTCCAGTTCTCAAAGAATATTTTGGACGTCTTAATCTTGATATCCAAAAAATTGGAATTCTCAGTCACCAGGAATTGTCTCGGCATCCTGCAGAGTGAAGCAGGAAGCTGGGTAATGGAGGTCAACATATACAGGAAACGACATGTCATATTGCTAAATAAGTATAAGAAATCTTCCTTATATGAGTCCTCAATTACAAAAACTACAGGCCGTCTTCCTAAGAGGTAACCACGAATCAGGTTTTTGAAGTAGGATTCTGGGTAAAGGGAGTGATCACATACAGGAAACTTCCCTGCCTATTGCTAAGTAAGAATAAGGAATCTGCGTTACTCATGTCCTCAATCCCACAAAAAAAACTCTGGTCGACTTGCTATGGGCTAAACACGAATCATGGTGTTTTGAGCATAAATCTTGGAAATGGAGTCCTTATTTACAGGCAACTGTATGACCTTTTGCTAAGAAAGAATAAGGAATCTGGGTTACACGAGTCCTCAATCCCAAAAATCTACAGAGCATCTTGTAAAGTGCTAAAAAGGAATCAGAGTTACGAAGTAGGATGTATCTAATGAGAGTCCTATAATACAGGAGAATACAAAGCCCCTTGTCAAGGAAGAAAAAGAATCGGGGATACAGCAGTAAACAGTCCTAAGAATCAACAGGCCAATGCTGTGGCCAAAACAAGAATCAGGGTTTAGAAGCTGGAACATAGTTAATAGCAGTCCTCATATACAGAATCTACACAATCACAAACTAAGGACAAAAACGAAACCTGTTTTACACGGTTCCTCCATCCCAATATCTACATTACATCTTGCTAATAGCAAAACAAGAATCACGGTTTCCAAACAGGATTCTGGGAAAAGGGAGTCCTAATATACAGGACATTACACGGACCCTTGCTAAGGAAGAATAAGGAATCTGTGATACACTCGTCCACATTCCTTCAAATTCTCAGGGTGTCTTGCTTCGGAATAAACAAGAATCAAGGCTTCCAGCTCGTCTCATGTTTCAGAGATATTTGGCTTGTGGGTATTATGAATCAGTCATTTCAGGACTCCATCAACATTTTGGTCCTCTTGAGAGTTGTAATCGGGTATCTGGTAGTACAAGCCTCAGAGGTTCCTCGGGACAATAAAGGCCAGATTCCCGGAAAAAAAGTATCATTTTGCCGTATTTGTAAGTAACTTTGGTCTTAAGATGAACTTGTTAATCCTTAAATTTGCGTTTGTACTTTATTTGGAGAGGCGCTGAGGGTTTTGCAGTTGCCAAATATTTAGTACAAATTATTAAAATGTATCCAGGATTCATGGATTCCACGTCCCTAGGAAACATCTGGGCATCTGCATTTTTGTACACAGAGTTTTGGAATCCACATGGACAGGGAAAATCAGGGCATCTTGCTGAGAACGAAAAGGGAATCCGATTCTTGGAGTTCTCAATCGCCTAAATCTACAAATTCTCTTGATAAGGTTATTCGGTAATCTGGGATTCTATGTCGCCACATTTTTTGTGTGTTTTTTGAAAAGGAACCAGGAATCTTGGGTTCCAATTCCTCAAGAACCTTATGGAAGTCTTTCTCTTATTATCCAAGCAACTGGATTTCTAGGTCAACAGAAAATATCTTGGTATCTTCCTGAGAATGAAACAGGAATTTCAGTGATGGGAGTACTCATATACAGAACACTACACGACCTGTTGCTATGTTAGAATGGGGAATCCTGCCTACGCGAGTCCTCCATCCCAAAACCCTACAGAACGTCTGGCTAATTGATAACCACCATTCAGGTTTTGGAAGTAGGAATCTGGATAATGGGAGTCCTCATACACAGGAAACCGCACTCTCTATTTCTAAAGGAGAATACGGAATCTGGTTTACTCCTGTCCTCCATCCCCCCAAAATTTCAGAGTTTCTTGCTAAGGGCTAAACCCGAATTTGTGTTTTTGAAGCATAAACTAGGGAAATGAAATCCTCATATACAGGAAACTGCACTGACTTTTACTGAGAAAGAATAAAGAATCTGGGTGACATGTTTTCTCAATCCCCCAAAAAGTACACGGTTTCTTCCTACGAACTTAACAATAATCAAGCTTTCTACGCCTGTATCTGTGAAGAGGAGTACTCATATATAGGCAACTGCATGGCTGTTGCTAAAAATATGGAATCTGGTTTGTACGAGTCCTCTGTCCTGAAAATCTACAGGGCATCTTGCTTTCGGCTAAAGAAGAATCAGTGATTCAAGGCATGAATGTGGGTAATAGCAATCCTCATTTACAGGAAACTCCATGGCCTCTTACTGAGAAAAAAGAAGAAATCTGTTTTCCACGGTTCCTCTATCAAAACACCTACATGACGTCCTTCTAAGGGCTAAACAAGAATCAGTGTTTTGAAACAGGATCTAGGGAAAGAGAGTCCTCACATACAGGACTCTACATGGCCTCCAACTAAGTACAAAAAAAGAATCATTGCTGTACGTGTCCTCAATCCAAAAAATTCCCAGGGTGTCTGCTAAGGGACAAACAAGAAACAGAGCTTCGAGCTCCCCAAATGTTTCAGAGCAATTTAGCATGCGGATATTATGGATCGGTCATTTCAGGACTCCAGCAACATTCTTGTCCATTTAAAAGTTATAAATGGGTTTTGGGCACTCCAAGTCAGTAAGATTTCTCAAAACAACTAAAGCCAGATCCCAGGACAAAAAGAATCTTCTTGCCATATTTGGATGTAACTCTGATCTTAAGGTGAACCCTGAAATTCTCCTGATTCCATGTCTCTTTTTATTTTGAGTGTTTTGCAGTTGCCAAATATTTAGTACTTATTTTTAAAAGTAAGCAGGAATCATGGAATCCACGTCCTCTGGAAACTTCTGGGCACCTGTCCTTTGATATACTGAGTTTGGAATCCACATCAGCAGGAAAAATCAGGGCATCTTACTGAGAACAGTAAGTAAACCCGGTTCTAGGAGTTCTCATTTCCTGGAATCTACAGGGCCTCTTCATAAGGTTTAATGAGTAATCTGGTCTTCTGGGTCCCTACATTTTCAGAGCTACTTGCTCCATTGATACGCTAAATTTGTAATTACAGATACTCAAGAACTTTCTGGTCCTCTTGTTAGTAGTAATAAAGGATCTGGCCCAAGAAATCCTTTTGTTTCCTAGGAACCTCTACGACCATAATCAAATTACCCAGAATCAAAAGGCATATTGGGACAAAATTCCTCGATTCAGGTGACCTCAACATACAGAAAATTCTTGTGGGTGGGCAGGTCGGAATTAGGATGTTGGGTTTGGAAAATTCCACATTTTTGAGATATCTTGTGAAGCAGAACTAGGAATCTTGTATTCCAGTTCCCTAGAATATTATGGACGTCTTTCTCTTGATATCCAAATAACAGGAATTCTCAGTCACCAGGAACTGTTTCGTCATACTGCAGACTGAAACAGGAAACTGGGTAATGGAAGTCGTCATATACAGGCAACTACACGTCATATTTCTAAGGAAGTATAAGGAATCTTCCTTATATGAGTCCTCAATCCCCAAAACTACAGGCCTTCTTCCTAAGAGGTAACCACTACTCAGGTTTTTGAAGTAGGAATCTGGGCAATGGGAGTCCTCACATAAAGGATACTTCACTGCCTATTGCTAAGTAAGAATAAGTAATTGGCGTTACTCGTGTGCTCAATCTCAAAAAAATTCAGGTCGTCTTGCTATGGGCTAAACACAAATCATGGTGTTTTCGAGCAAGGATCTGGGAAATAGAGTCCTTATTTACAGGCAACTACATGACCTTTTGCTACGAAAGAATAAGGAATCTGGGTTGCATGAGTCCTGAATCCCAAAAATTTACATAGCATCTTGGAAAGTGCTAAAAAGGAATCAGAGTTTCGTAACAGGATGTATCTAATGAGAGTCCTAATATACAGGAAAATACACAGCCCCTTGCTAAGGAAGAAAAAGAATCGGGGTTATAGCAGTCCTCAGTCCTAAAAATCAACAGGCCATCAGCTGTGGGCTAAATACCAAACAGGGTTTAGAAGCTGGAGCATATGTAATAGCAGTCCTCATATACAGAATCTACACGATCTCTAGCTAAGGAGAAATAAGAAACCTGTTTTACACGGTTCCTCTGTCACAATATCTACATTACATCTTGCTAATTGCTGAACAAGGATCAGCGTTTCCAAACAGGATTCTGGGGAAAGGGAGTCCTCAGATACAGAACATTAAACGGCCCCTCACTAAGGAAGAATAAGTAATCTGTGATACACTAATCCACAATACAAAAAATTCTTACGGTGTCTTCCTAAGAAACAAGAATCAAGGCTTCGAACTCGTCTAATGTTTCGGAGATATTTGGCGTGTGAGTAATATGAATCAGTCATGTCAGGACTCCAACAACATTCTGGTCCTCTTGAGAATTGTAATTGGGTATCTGGTTGCACAAGTACCTTCGTTTCCTCTGGACAATTAAGGCCAGATTCTCGGAAAAAAGTATCATCTTGCCGTATTTGGATGTAAGTTTGTTCTTTAGATGAATTTGGTAATCCTTGAATTGTACTTGATTTGGAGAGGGGCTGAGGGTTTTGCAGTTGCAAATATTTAGTAAGAATTATTAAAATGTAACAAGGATTCATGGATTCCAAGTCCCTAGGAAACATCTGGGCATTTGTATCTTCGTATACAGAGTTTTGGATTCCACATGTACAGGGAAAATCTGGGCATCTTGCTGATAACCGAAAGTGAATCCGATTCCTCATTTCTCAATCGACTAAATCTGCAAGGTCTCTTAATAAAGTTTAATCAGCCTTCTAAGCATCTTAATCGCCAATTTTTCAGTGTGTCTTTTGAAAAGGGGACCAGGAATCTTGGGTTCCAATTCCTCAAGAACTTTATGGGCGTCTTTCTCTTGATATCCAAGCAACTGGAATTCTAGGTCAGCAGGAAATGTCTCGGGGTCTTGCAGAGAATGAAGCAGGAATTTCAGTATTGGGAGTCCTCATATACAGAAAACTACACGACCTGTTGCTACGGAAGTATAAGGAATCTCGGTTACACGAGTCCTCCATCCCAGAAACCTACAGAGCGACTTGCTAAGAGATAACCACCAATCAGGTTTTGAGAGTAGGAATCTGGATAATGGGAGTCCTCATATACAGGAAACTACACTGTCTATTGCTAAGGAAGAATATGGAATCTGGTTTACATGTGTTCTCAATCCCAAAAAAACTTCAGTGTGTCTTGCTAAGGGTAAACACAAATTTGAGTTTTTGAAGCATAATCTAGGGAAATGAAATTCTAATATACAGGCAACTGCACGGACATTTCCCAAGAAAGAATCAGGAATCTGGGTGACACGTGTTCTCAATCTCCAGAAAACTACACAGCATCTTCCTAAGGTCTAAACAAGCATCAGACTTTCAACACATGTATCTGTGAAAAGGAGTACTCATATACAGGAAACGGCATAGCTGTTGTAAAAAATAAGGAATCTGGGTTATACAAGTCCTCAGTCCTTAAAATCTATGGGGCATCTTGCTTATGGCTAAAGAGGAATCAGGGATTCGTGGCAGGAATGTGTATAATAGCAGTCCTCATATACAGGATACTACATGGCCTCTTGCTAAGAAAAAAGAACAAATTTGTTTTACACTGTTCCTCTATCAAAAAATCTACATGGCATCTTACTAAGGGCTAAACAAGAATCAGGGTTTCGAAACAGGAATCTAGGGAAATAGAGTCTTCACATACAGGACACTAAACGGCCTCCAGCTAAGGACGAGTAAAGAATCTTTGTTGGACGCGTCCTCAGTCAAAAAAATTTCCCAGAGTGTCTGCTGTGGGACAAACAAGAAATAGGGCTCCCTAAATGTTTCAGAGCAATTTATCATGCGGATATTACGAATCCGTCATTTCAGGACTCCAGCAACATTTTGGTCCTCTTAAAAGTTGTAAACGGCTATTGAGCACTCCAAGTCCGTTAGATTCCTCGCAACAACTAAGGCCAGATTCCCGGACAAAAAGAATCTGCATGCCATATTTGGTTGTAACTCTGGTCTTAAGGTTAAACCTGTAATCCTTCCCTTCCATTTCTCTTTTTATTTTCAGAGGGGACAAGGGTTTTGCAGTTGCCAAATATTTAGTACGTATTTTTAAAGGTAACCAGGAATCATGGAATCACGTCCCTAGGAAACTTCTGGGCATCTGTCTTTTTGTTTACAGAGTTTTGAATCCATATTGAGAGGGAAAATCTGGGCATCTTGCTGAGAACGATATGGAAAACCGGTTCTAAGAGTTCTCATTTTCCAGAATCTACAGGGCCTCTTGATAAGGTTTAATCAACAATCTGGGCTTCTGGGTTCCTACATTTTTCAGAGCTACTTGTTCCGTGAATACGCTAAATCTGTCATTACAGATCCACAGGAAATTTCTGGTCCTCTTGTTAGTTGTAATCTAAGATCTGGCCCTAAAAATCCTTTTGTGCCCTAGGAACATCTACAACCATAATCGTTCCCCAGAATCAAAAGGTATATTTGTACAAAATTCCTCGATTGAAGTGACCTCATCTACAGAAAATTCGTGTGGGAGGGCAGGTTGGAACTGGGATGTTGGTGTTTGAAAATTCCAAATATTTGTGGATGTCATGTGAAGGGGAACCAGGCGTCTTGGATTCAAGTTCCCAAAGAACATTACGGGCGTGTTTCTCTTGATATCCAAACAACTGGAATTCTCGGTCAGCAGGAACTGTCTCGGTATCCTGCAGAGTAAGCGGGAAGCTGGGTAATGGGAGCCAACATATACAGGAAACTACTCGTCATATTACTAAGGAAGTATAAGGAATTTTGGTTACATGAGTTCTCATTCCCAAAAGCTACAGGCCGTCTTCCTAAGAGGTAACCACTAATTAGGTTTTTGAAGTAGGAATCTGGGTAATGAGAGACCTCACATGCAGGAAATTTTTCTGCCTATTGCTAAGTAAGAAAATTGAATCTGCGTTACTCATGTCCTCAATCCCAAAAAAACTTCAGGTCTTCTTGCTATGGGCTAAACACGAATCAGGGTGTTTTAAGCATGACTCTGGGGATATGGAGTCCTTATAAACAGGCAACTACATGTCCGTTTGCTCAAAACGAATAAGGAAACTGGGTTACATGAGTCCTCAATCCCAAAAATCTTCAGGGCGTCTTAGAAAGGGCTAAAAAATAATCATAGTTTCGAAGCAGGATCTATGTAATGAGAGTCATAATATACAGGAAAATACACTGCCCCTTGCCAAGGACGAAAAAGAATCATGGTTATCGCTGTACTCAGTCCTAAAAATCAACAGGCCATCTGCTGTGGGTTCAACAAGAATCAGAGTTTAGAAGCTGCTACATAGGTAAGAGCAGTCCTCATATACAGAATCTACACAATCTCTTTCTATGGAGAAATAAGAAACCTGTTTTACACAGTTCCTCTGTCCCAATATCTACATGACATCTTGCTAAGGGCTAAACAAGAATCAGGGTTTCCAAAGAGGGTTCTGGGGAAAGGGAGTTCTCTTATGCAGAATATTACATGGCCCCTCACTAAGAAACAATAAATGATCTGTGATACACTAGTCCTTAATACGAAAAATTCTCAGTGTGTCTTGCTAGGGGACAAAGAAGAATCAGGACTTCGAGCTCATCTCATGTATTGGAGATATTTTGCTTGTGGGTATTATGAATCAGTCTTTTTAGGACTCCATCAAAATTCTCGTCCTCTTGGGAGTTGTAAATGGGAATCTGGTTGTAAAATTCCCTTAGGTTCCTCGGGACAAATAAGGCCAGATTCCTGGAACAAAAGTATCTTCTTGCCATATTTGCATGTAAATCTGGTTTTAAGATGAACATGGTAATCCTTAAATTTCCGTTTGCATTTTATTTGGAGATGGGCCGAGGATTTTGCTGTTGCCAAATATTTACTAGGAATTATTAAAATGTAACCAGGAATCACGGAGTTCACGTCCCTAGGAAATATCTGGGCATCTGCATTTTAGTATACAGAGTTTTGGAATTCACATAGACAGGGAAAATCAGGGCATCTTGCTGAGAACAGAAAGGAAATTCGGTTCTTGGAGTTCTCACTTGCCTAAATCTACAAGGTCTCTTGATAAGGTTTAATCAGTATTCTGGGCTTCTATATCGCCAAATCTTTAGTGTGTCTTTGGAAAAGCGAACCAAGAATCTTGGGTTCCAATTGCACAAGAACGTTATGAGAGTCTTTCTCTTGATATCCAAGCAACTGGAATTCTAGGTCATGATTCAGAGATATTTGGCTTGTCAGTAATATGAATCAGTCATTTCAGAACTCCAGCAACATTCTGGTCCTCTTGAGAGTTGTAATTGGGTATCTGGTAGTACAAGTCCCTTAGGGTCCTAGGGACAATCAAGGCCAGATTCCTGGAAGAAATGTATCATCTGGTCGTATTTAGATGTAAATTTGTTCTTAATATAAACTTGGAAATCCTTAAAGTTCCGTTTGTACTTTATTTTGAGAGGGCCCAAGGGTTTTGCAGGTGCCAAATATTTAGTACAAATTATTAAAATGTAACCAAGATTCATGGAAACCACATCCCTAGGAAACATCTGGGCATCTGCATTTTTGTATACACAGTTTTGGAATTCATATGGACAGGGAAAATCAGGGAATCTTGCTGAGAACGGAAAGGAAATCTGGTTCTTGGAGTTCTGAATCGCCTAAATCTACAAGGTCTCTTGATAAGGTTTAATCAGCAATCTGGGCTTCTATGTCGCCATATTTTTAGTGTCTTTTTAAAAGGGACCAGGAATCTTGGGTTCCAATTTCTCAAGCACTTTCAGGGAGTCTTTCTCTTGATATCTAAGCAACTGGAATTCTAGTTCACCAGGAAATATCTTGGCGTTCTGCTGAGAATGGAGCAGGAATGTCAGTAATGGGACTCCTCATATACAGAACCTTACACGACCTGTTGCTACGGAAGAATAAGGAATCTTGGTTACTCCAGTCGTCCATCCCAAAAACCTACAGAGCGTCTTGCTAAGAGATAACCAACATTCAGGTTGTGGGAGTAGGAATCTGGATAATGGGAGTCCTCATATACAGGAAACTGAACTGTCTATTGCTAAAGGACAATAATAAATCTGGTTTACACCTGTCCTCCATCCTAATAAAACTTCATGGCTTCCTGCTAAGGGCTAAACACGAATTTGGGTTTTTGAAGCATAAACTAGGGAAATGAAATCCTCATATACAGGCAACTGTATTGACTTTTCCTAAGAAAGAATAAAGAATGTGGGTGACATGTTTTCTCAATCTCCAAAAAAGTATACAGCATCTTCTTAAGATCTAAACAAGAATCAAGCTTTCGTCGCATGTACCTGTGAACAGGAGTACTCATATACATGCAACTGCACAGCGGTTGCTACAAATAAGGAATCAAATAAGGCAACAGGGTTATATGAATCCTCACTCCTGAAAATCTACAGGGCAACATGCTGATGGCTAAAGAAGAATCAGGGATTCGACGCATGAATGTCGTAATAGCAATCCTCATATACAGCAAACTACAGGGGCTCTTGCTAAGAAAAGAGAAGAAATCTGTTTTCCACGGTTCCTCTATCAAAAAATCTACATGGCGTCTTATTAAGGGCTAAGCAAAAATCAGGATTTCAAAACAGGAATCAAGGGAAAGAGAGTCCTCACATACAGGACACTACATGGACTCCAAGTAAAAACGAGTAAAGAATCATTGTTCTACGCGTCCTCAATTCAATAAATTACCAGGTTGTATGCTAGAGGACAAACAAGAAACACACCTTGAGCTCCCCAAATATTTAGGAGCAATTTTCCATGCGGATATTATGAATTGGTCATTTCAGGACTCCAGCAAGATTCTGGTCCTCTTAAGAGTTGTAAATGGGTATTGGGCACTCCAAGTCCGTTAGGTTCTTTGAAACAACTAAGGCCAGATTCCAGGACAAATAGAATCATCTTGTCATATTTGGATGTAGCTCTGCTCTTATATTGAACCCTGTAAACCTTCCCCTTCCATGTATCTTTTTGTTTTGCAAAGGTTTTTGCACTTGCCAAACGTTTACTTTGTACTTTTAATGTTAACCAGGAATCATGCAATCCACGTCCCTAGAAAACTTCTGGGCATCGGTCTTTTGATATACTGAAATTGGAATACAAATTGATAGGAAAAATCAGGGCATCTTACTGAGAATTAAAAGGAAATCCGGTTCTAGGAGTTCTCATTTTCCGGAATCTACAGGGCCTCTTGATAAGGTTTAACCAACAATCTGGGTCTCTGGGTCCCTACATTTACAGAGCTACTTGCTCCGTGGATATGCTAAATCTGTCATTACAGATCCTAAGGATAATTCTGGTTCTCTTATTAGTTCTAATCAAGGATTTGTCCCTAGAATTCCTTTTGTTTCCTGGGACCATCTACTACCAAAATCATATTCCCCAGAATCAAAAGGTATATTGGTAGAATATTCCTCAATTCAGGTGACCATAAATACAGAAAATTCTTGTGGGTGGGCAGGTAGGAATTGGGGTTATGGGTTTGGAGTATTCCACTTTTTGGGTAGGTCTTGTTTGGGGAAACAAGGAATCTTGGATTACAGTTCTAAAAGTACATTATGGACGTCTTTCTTTTGATATCCAAAATTGGAATTCTCGGTCTCTAGGAACTGTCTTGGCATCCTGCAGATTGAAGCAGGAAGCTAGGTAATGGAGGTCGTCATATAAGGAAATTACACGTCATATTGCTAAGGAAGTATAAGGAATCTTCCTTATATGAGACCTCAAACCAAAAACTACAGGCCGTCTTCCAAGAGGTAACCACGAATCAGGTTTTTGAAGTAGGAATCTGGGTAATACAGGAAACTCACATTCAGGAAACTTCACTGCATATTGCTAAGTAGGAATAAGGAATCTGTTACTCGTGTCCTCAATCCCAAAAAAACTTTAGGTCGGCATGCTATGGGCTAAATACGAATAATGGTGTTTTTGAGCTTGAAACTGGGAAATGGAGTCGTTATTTACAGGCAACTGCATGACCTTTTGCTAAGAAAGCATAAGGATTCTGGGTCACAGGAGTCATCAATCCCAAACATCTGCAGAGCATCTAGGAAAGTACTAAATAGGAATCAGAATGTCGAAGCAAGATGTATCTAATGAGAGTCCTATAATATAGGAAAATACACAGCCCCTTTCAAAGGAAGAAAAAGAATCGGGGTTATAATAGTCCACAGTCCTAAGAATCAACAGGCCATCTGCTGTAGCCTAAACAAGAATCAGGGTTTAGAAACTGGAGCATAGTTAATAGCAGTCCTCATATACAGAATCTACACGATCATTAACTAAAAAGAAAAAAGAAACCTGTTTTACACGGTTCCTCCATCCCAATACCTACATGACATCTTGCTACTGGCAAAACAAGAATCACGGTTTCCAGACAGGATTCTGGGGAAAGGGTGTCCTCATATACAGGACATTACAAGGCCCCTCGGTAAAGAAGAATAAGGAATCTGTGATAAACTAGTCCACAATCCGTAAAATTCTCAGGGCGTCTTGCTGCAGTATAAACAAGAATCAAGGCTTCAAGTTCGTCTCATGATTCAGAGATATTTGGCTTGTGGGTATTTTAATTCAGTCATTTCAGGACTCCAGCAACATTCTGGTCCTCCTGAGAGTTGTAATCGGGTATCTGGTAGTAAAAATCCCTTAAGTTCCTCGGGACAATTAAGGTCAGATTCGGGACTTTGGTCTTAAGATGAACTTGGTGATCCTTAAATTTCCGTTTGTACTTTATTTGGAGATGGGCTGAGGGTTTTGCAGTTGCCAAATATTTAGTACGAATTATTAAAATGTAACAAGGATTCATGGATTCCACTTCCCTAGGAAATATCTGGGGATCTGCATTTTAGTACACAGAGTTTTTGAATCCACATGCACAGTGAAAATCAGGGCATCTTGCTGAGAACGGAAAGGGAATCCGGTTCTTGGAGTTCTCAATAACCTAAATCTACAAAGTCTCTTGATACTGTTTAATCAGCAATCTGGGCTTCTATGTCACCACATATTTAGTGTATTTTCTGAAAAGGAACCAGGAATCTTAGGTTCCTTTTCCTCAAGAAATTCACTGAAGTCTTTCTCTTGATATCCAAGCAACTGGAATTCTAGCCAACCAGGAAATATCTTCGCGTCTTGTTGAGAATGATTCAGGAATTTCAGTAATTAGAGTCCTCATATACAGAACACTACAAGATCTGTTGATACGGAAGAATAAGGAATCTTGCTTACACGAGTGCTCCATCCCAAAAACCTACAGAACGTCTTGCTAAGAGATAACCACCATTCAGGATTTGGGAGTAGGAATCTGGATAATGGGAGTCCTCATATACAAGAAAGTGCACTCTCTATTTTTAAAGGAGAATAAGGAATCTGGTTTAAACTTGTCCTCCATCCCAATAAAAACTTCAGGGTTTCTTGCTAAGGGCTAATCACGAATTTGGGTTTTTGAACAATGCATTTGTGAAATGAAATCCTCATATACAGGCAACTACACTGACTTTTTCAGAGAAAGAATAAGGAATATGGCTGACATATTTTCTCAATCTCCAAAAAATTATGCGGCGTCTTCCTAAGATCTAAACAAGAATGAAGCTTTCGACACATGTATCTGTGAACAGGAGTACTCATATAAAGGAATCTGCACGGCTGTTGCTAAAAATTTGGAATCTGGGTTATACGAGTCCTCAGTCCTGAAAATCTACAGGGCATCATGCTGACGGCTAAAGAAGAATCAGGGATTCGAGGCATGAATGTGCGTAATAGCAATCCTCATATACAGGAAGCTACATGTCCTCTTGCGTATAAAAGAGAAGAAATCTGTTTTTCACTGTTCCTCTCTCAAAAGATCTACAACACTTCTTACTAAGGACTAAACAACAATCAGGTATCCAAAAGAGGAATCAAGGGAAAGAGAGTCCTCCCATAAAGGATACTACATGACTTCCAACTAAGTACGAATAAAGAATCATTGTTGTACGCGCCCTCAATCCAGAAAATTCCCAGGATGTCTGCTATGGGAAAACCGAGAAACAGATCTTCGAGCTCCCCAAATGAATTAGAGCAATTTAGCATTCGGATATTTTGAATCGGTCATTTCAGGACTCAGCAACATTCTGGTACTTTTAAAAGTTGTAAATTGCCTTGAGCACTCCAAGTCCCTTAGGTTACTCAGAACAACTAAGGCCAGATTTCAGGAGAAAAAGAATCATCTTGCCATATTTGAATGTAACTCTGGTCTTAAGGTGAACCTTGTAATCCTTTCCCTCCATGTCTCTCTTTATTTTGAGAAGGGACAAGGGCTTTGCACTTGCCAAATGTT
>NW_007259019.1:0-70097 GCF_000164805.1 Carlito syrichta | reverse complement strand
GCGTCTTACGAAGGGGTAAACAAGAATCAGGGTTTCGAAAAAGGAATCTAGGGAAGGAGAGTCCTCACATACAAGACACTACATGGCCTCCAACTAAGTATGAATAAAGAATCTTTGTTGTATTTGTGGCCGATCCAAAAAATTCCCAGGTTGTCTGCTATGGGACAAACAAGAAACAGAGGTTCGTGCTCCCCAAACGTTTTGTTGCATTTTAGCATGTAGAGATTATGAATCGGTCATTTTAGGACTCCAGAACGTTCTGTTTCTCTTAAAAGTTGTAAAGGTGTATTGGCACTCCAAGTCCGTTAGGTTCCTCGGATCAGCTAAGGCCAGATTCCAGGACAAAAAGAATCTTCTTGCCATATTTGCATGTAACTCTGGTTCTTAAGGTGAACCCTGTAATCCTGCCCCTTCCGTGTCTCTTTTTATTTTGTGACTGGACAGGGGTTTTGCAGTTTGCCAAATGTTTAGTACATATTTTTAAATGTAACCAGGAATAATGAATCCACCTACCTAGAAAACGTCTGGGCATCTGTCTTTTGATATACTGAGTGTGGAATCCACATCGACAGGAAAAATCAGAGCATCTTACTGAGAAGGAAAAGTAAATCCAGTTTTAGGAGTTCTCATTTTCCAGAAACTACAGGGCCTCTTGATAAGGTTTAATCAGCAATGTGGGCTTCTGGGTCCCTACATTTTCAGATCTACTTGCTCCGTGGATACGCTAAATCTGTCATTACAGATCCTATGGAGCTTTATGGTCCTCTTCTTAGTTGTAATCAATGATCTGGCCCTAAAAAACCTTTTGTTTCCTAGGAACATCTATGACCATAATCATATTGCCCAGAATCAAAAGGTATATTGGTACAAAATTTCTCGATTCAGGTGACCTCAAAGTACAGAAAATTCTTGTGGACCGGCAGGTCGGAATTAGGATGCTGGGTTTGGACGACTCCACATTTTGGGGAGGTCTTGTGAAGGGGAACCAGGAATCATGGATTCCAGTTCCAAAAGAACATTATGGACGTCTTTCTCTTGATATCCAAAAAACTGGAATTCTCGGTCACCAGGAACTGTCTCGGCTTCCTGCAGAGTGAAGTAGGTAGCTGGGAAATGAAGGTAACCGTATACAGGAAACTAAATGTCAAATTGCTAAGGAAGTATAAGGAAACTTCCTTATTTCAATCCTCAATCCCAAAAACTACAGGCCATCTTCCTAAGAGGTAACCACGAATCAGGTTTTGGAGTAGGATTCTGGGTAATGGGAGTGCTCACAAACAGGAAACTTCACTGCCTAATGCGAAGTAAGAATAGGAATCTGCGTTTCTCGTGTCCTCAATCCCAATAAAACATCAGGTTGTCTTGCTACGGTCTAAATACGAATCATGGTGTTTTCGAGCATGACTCTGGAAAATGGAGTCCTTATTTACAGGCAACTGCATGACATTTTGCTAAGAAAGAATAAGGAATCTGAATTACAAGAGTACTCAATCCCAAACATCTGCAGAGCATCTTGGAAAGTGCTAAAAAGGAATCAGAGTTTCGAAGCAGGATGTATCTAATGAGAGTCCTATAATACAGGAAAATACACAGCCCCTTGCCTAGGAGGAAAAAGAATCGGGGTTATAACATTCCACAGTCCTATGAATCAACAGGCCATCTGGTGTGGGCTAAACAAGAATCAGGGTTTAGAAGCTGGAACATAGTTAATAGCACTCTTCATTTACAGAATCTACACGATCACTAACTAAGAAGAAAAAAAAACCTGTTTTACATGGTTCCTCCATCCCAATATAAACATGACATCTTGCTAATGGCAAAACTAGAATCAGGTTTTCCAAACAGGATCTGGGAAAAGGGAGTCCTCATATACAGGACATTACACGGACCCTCGCTAAGGAAGAATAAGGAATCTGTGATACACTAGTACAAATTCCGAAAAATTCTCAGGGTGTCGTGTTGCAGTGTAAACAAGAATCAAGGCTTTGAGCTCGTCTCATGTTTCAGAGATATTTGGCTTGTGCTTATTATGAATCAGTCATTTCAGGACTCCTGCAACATTCTGGTCCTCTTGAGAGTTGTAATCTGGTATCTGGAAGTACAATTCCCTTAGGTTCCTCGAGACAATTAAGGCCAGATTACCCCCAAAAAAGAATCATTTTGCCGTATTTGGATGTAACTTTGGTCTTAACAAGAATTTGATAGTCCTTAAATTTCCCTTTGTACTTTATTTGTCAGGGGGCCGAGGGCTTTGCAGTTGCCAAATATTAGTACGAATTATTAAAATATAACCAGGATCCATGGTTTCCACGTCCCTAGGACACAACTGGGCATCTGCATTTTTGTACACAGAGATTTGGAATCAACATGGACAGGGAATTTCAGGGCATCTTGCTGAGAACGGAAAGTGAATCCGGTTATTGGAGTTCCCTATCGCCTAAATCTACAAAGTCTCTTCATAAGGTTTCATCAGAAATCTGAGCTTCCATGTCGCCACATTTTTAGTGTGTCTTTTGAAAAGGGACCAGGAATCTTGGGTTCCAATTCCTCAAGAACTTTATGGGAGTCTTTCTCTGGATATCCAAGCATCTGGAATTCTAGGTCACCAGGAAATATCTTGGCGTCTTTCTGAGAATGGAGCAGAAATTTCAGTAATGGGAGACCTCATATACAGAACACTACACGACCTGTTGCTATGGAAGAATAAGGAATCTTGGCTACACGAGGCCTCCATCTCAAAAACATACAGACAATCTTGCTAAGAGATAACCACCAATCAGGTTTTGGTAGTAGGAATCTGGATAATGGGAGTCCTCATAAACAGGAAACTGCACTGTCTATTGCTAAAGGAGAATAAGGAATCTGCATTACACGTGTCCTCCATCCCAATAAAACTTCAGGGTTACTTGCTAAGGTCTAAACACGAATTTGGGTTTTTGAAACATAAACTAGAGAAATGAAATGCTCATACAGACAAATGAACTGACTTTTCCAAAGAAAGAATAAGGAATGTTGGTGACATGTTTTCTCAATCTCCAAAAAAATATACGGCGTCTTCCTAAGATCTAAACAAGAATCAAGCTTTCGACACATGTATCTGTGAACAGGAGTACTCATATACATGCAACTGCATGGTTGTTGCTAAAAATAAGTAATCTGGGTAATAAGAGTCCTCAGTCCTGAAAATCTACAGGTCATCTTTCTGACGGCTAAAGAAGAATCAGGGATTCGAGGTATGAATGTGGGTAATAGCAATCCTCATATAAAGGAAACTGCATGTCCTCTTGCTTATAAAAGAGAAGAAATCTCTTTTCCACGGTTCCTCTACCAAAAAACCTACATGACTTCTTACTAAGGGCTAAAAAAGAATCAGGGTTTTGAAACAGGAATCAAAGGAAAGAGAGTCCTAACATACAGGACAATACATGGCCTCCAACTAAGAACGAATAAACAATCATTGTTGTATGCGTCCTCAATCCAATAAATTACCGGGTTGTCTGTTATCGGACAAAGAAGAAACAGTTCTTCGAGCTCCCCAAATATTTGGGAGCAATTTAGTATTTGGATATTATGAATCGGTCATTTCAGGACTCCAGCAAGATTCTGGTCCTCTTAAGAGTTGTAAGTGGGTATTGGTACTCCAAGTCCGTTAGGATCTTCCAAAAAACTAAGGCCAGATTCCAGGACAAATAGAATCTTCTTGCCATATTTGAATGTAACTCTCATCTTAAGGTGAACCCTGTAAACCTTCCCCTTCCATGTCTATTTTTATTTTGCAACGGTTTTTGCACTTGCCAAATGTTTACTATGTACTTTTAATGTTAACCAGGAATCATAGAATCCACGTTCCTAGGAAACTTCTGGGCATCTGTCTTTTGATATACTGAGTGTGGAATCCACATCGACAGAAAAAATCAGGGCATCTTACTGAGAAGGAAAAGGAAATCCGGTTCTAGGACTTCTCATTTTCCAGAATCTGCAGGGCCTCTTGATAAGGTTTAATCAGCAATCTGGGCCTCTGGATCCCTACATTTTCAGAGCTACTTGCTCCGTGGATACGATAAATCTGTCATTACAGATCCTAAGGATAATTCTAGTTCTCTTATTAGTTCTAATCAAGGATTTGTCCCTAGAATTCCTTTTGTTTCCTGGGACCATCTACGACCAAAATCATATTCCCCAGAATCAAAAGGTATATTGGTAGAAAATTCCTCATTTCATGTGACCGTAAATACAGAAAATTCTTGTGGGAGGCCAGGTAGGAATTGGGGTTATGAGCTTGGAGTATTCCACTTTTTGCATAGGTCTTATTTGGGAGAACAAGGAATCTTGGATTCCAGTTACAAACGTACATTATTGACGTCTTTCTTTTGATATCCAAAATTGGAATTCTCGGTCTCCAGGAACTGTCTTGGCATCCTGCAGATTGAAACAGGAAGCTAGGTAATGGAGGTCGTCATATAAGGAAACTACACGTCATATTGCTAAGGAAGTATAAGGAGTCTTCCTTATATGAGACCTCAAACCCAAACCTACAGGCCGTCTTCCTAAGAGGTAACCATGAATCAGGTTTTGAAGTAGGAATCTGGGTAATGGGAGTCCTCACATACAGTATAGTTAACTGCATATTGATAAGTAGGAATAAGGAATCTGTTACTCGTGTCCTCAATCCCAAAAAAACTTTAGGTCGTCATGCTATGGGCTAAACATGAATAATGGTGTTTTCGAGCATGAAACTGGGAAATGGAGTCGTTATTTACAGGCAACTACATGAACTTTAGCTAAGAAAGCATAAGAATTCTGGGTCAAACGAGTCATCAATCACAAACATCTGCAGAGCATCTAGGAAAGTGCTAAATAGGAATCAGAATTTCTAAACAAGATGTATCTAATGAGAGTCCTATAATACAGGAAAATACACAGCCCCTTGCCAAGGAAGAAAAAGAATCGTGGTTATAACAGTCCACAGTCCTAAGAATCAACAGGCCATCTGCTGTAGCCTAAACAAGAATCAGGGTTTAGAAGCTGGAACATAGGTAATAGCAGTCCTCACATACAGAATCTACACGATCACTAACTAAGGAGAAAAAAGAAACCTGTTTTACACGGTTCCTCCATCCCAATATCTACATGACATCTTGCTACTGGCAAAACAAGAATCACGGTTTCCAGACAGGATTCTGGGGAAAGGGAGTCCCCATATACAGAACATTACAAGGCCCCTCGGTAAAGAAGAATAAGGAATCTGTGATACACTTGTCCACAATCCGTAAAATTCTCAGGGCATCTTGCTGCGGTTAAAAAAGAATCAAGGCTTCAAGCTCATCTCATGTTTCAGAGATGTTTGGCTTGTGGGTATTTTGAATTAGTCATTTCAGGACTCCAGCAACATTTTGGTCCTTTTGAGAGTTGTAATCGGGTATCTGGTAGTAAAAATCCCATAAGTAACTCGGGACAATGAAGGCCAGATTCCATGAAAAAAAATATCATATTGCCGTATATGGATATAACTTTGGTCTTAAGATGAACTTGTTGATGCTTAAATTTCCGTTTGTACTTTATTTGGAGAGGGGCCGAGGGTTTTGCAATTGCCAAATATTTAGTACGAATTATTAAAATGTAACAAGGATTCATGGATTCCACGTCCCTAGTAAATATCTGGGAATCTGCATTTTTGTACAGAGAGTTTTGGAATCCACATGCACAGTGAAAATCAGGGCAACTTGCTGAGAACGGAAAGGGAATCCAGTTCTTGGAGTTCTCAATCGCCTAAATCTACAAAGTCTCTTGATACTGCTTAATCAGCAATCTGGGCTTCTATGTCGCCACATTTTTAGTGTGTTTTTTGAAAAAGAACCAGGAATCTTGGGTTCCTATTCCTCAAGAAATTTATGGGAGTCTTTCTCTATATCCAAGCAACTGGAATTCTAGGCCACCAGGAAATATCTTCACGTCTTGCTGAGAATGATGCAGGAATTTCGGTAATGAGAGTCCTTATATACAGAACACTACAAGACCTGTTGATACGGAAGAATAAGGAATCTTACTTACACGAGTGCTCCATCCTAAAAACCTACAGAAGGTCTTGCTAAGAGACAACCACCATTCAGGTTTGGGAGTATGAATGTGGAAAATGGGAGTCCTCATATACAGGAAAGTGGACTGTCTATTGCTAAAGGAGAATAAGGAATGTGGTTTAAACGTGTTCTCCATCCCAATAAAATCTTCAGTGTTTCTTGCTAAGGGCTAATCACGAATTTGGGTTTTTGAACAATAAATTTGTGAAATGAAATCCTCATATACAGGCAACTGCACGGAGTTTTCCAAAGAAAGAATAAGGAATATGGTTGACATAATTTCTCAATCTCCAAAAAACTATACAGCGTCTTCCTAAGATCTAAACAAGAATGAAGCTTTCGATACATGTATCTGTGAACAGGAGTACCCATGTACAGGCAACTGCACGGCTGTTGCTAAAAATTTGGAATTTGGGTTATACGAGTCCTCAGTCCTGAAAATCTACAGGGCATCTTGCTGACGGCTAAAGAAGAATCAGGGATTCGAGGCATGATTATGGGTAATAGCAATCCTCATACACAGGAAACTACATGACCTCTTGGTAAGAAAAAAGAGGAAATATGTTTTTCACGGCTCCTCTATCAAAAAATCTACATGGCATTTTACGAAGGGGTAAACAAGAATCAGTGTTTCGAAAAATGAATCTAGGGAAGGAGAGTCCTCACATACAAGACACTACATGGCCTCCAAATATGTACGAATAAAGAATCTTTGTTGTATTTTTGCCCAATCCAAAAAATTCCCAGGTTGTCTGCTATGGGACAAACAAGAAAGAGAGGTTCGTGCTCCCCAAACGTTTTGTTGCAATTTAGCATGCAGAGATTATGAATCAGTCATTTTAGGACTCCAGAACATTCTGTTCCTCTTAAAAGTTGTAAACGTGTATTGGCACTCCAAGTCCGTTAGGTTCCTCGGATCAACTAAGGACAGAGTCCAGGACAAAAAGGATCTTCTTGCCATATTTGATTTAACTCTGGTCTTAAGGTGAACCCTGTAATCATTCCCCTTCCGTGTCTCTT
This sequence comes from Carlito syrichta, assembly GCF_000164805.1. NCBI lineage: Eukaryota > Metazoa > Chordata > Mammalia > Primates > Tarsiidae > Carlito > Carlito syrichta. Next base: position 63,000 of record NW_007259019.1, on the reverse strand, counting down.
TTTATTTTGTGACTGGACAAGGGTTTTGCAGTTTGCCAAATGTTTTGTACGTATTTTTAAAGGTAACCAGGAAAAATAAATCCACCTACCTAGAAAACGTCTGGTCATCTGTCTTTTGATATCCTGAGTGTGGAATCCACATCGACAGGAAAAATCAGGGCATCTTACTGAGAAGGAAAAGGAAATCCGGTTCCAGGAGTTCTCATTTTCCGGAAAAAAAACAGAGCCTCTTGATAAGGTTTAATGAGCAATGTGGGCTTCTGTGTCCCTACATTATCAGAGCTATTTGCTCCGTGGATACGCTAAATCTGTCATTACAGATCCTCAGGGACTTTATGGTCATCTTCTTAGTTGTAATCAACGATCTGGACCTAAAAAACTTTTGTTTCCTAAGAACATCTACCACCATAATCATATTGCCCAGAATCAAAAGGTACATTGGTACAAAATTCCTCGATTCAGGTGACCTGAAAATACAAAAAATTCTTTTGGGCAGGTAGGTTGGAATTAGGATGTTGGGTATGGAAGACTCCACATTTTGGGGAGGTCTTGTGAAGGGGAACCAGGAATCATGAATTCCAGTTCCCAAAGAACATTATGGACGTCTTTCTCTTGATATCCAAAAAACTGGTATTCTCGGTCAGCAGGAACTGTCTCGGTATCCTGCAGAGTGAAGCAGGAAGCTGGGTATTGAAGGTCACCTTATAGAGGAAAATAAACGTCATATTGGTAAGTAAGTATAAGGAAACTTCCTTATATCAGTCCTCAATCCCAAAAACTACAGGCCATCTTCCTAAGAGGTAACCACGAATCAGGTTTTTGTAGTAGGATTCTGGGTAATGAGAGTCTTCACATACAGGAAACGTCACTGCCTAATGCTAAGAATAGAAATCTGCGTTACTCTTGTCCTCAATCCCAATAAAACATCAGGTTGTCTTGCTATGGGCTAAATAGGAATCATGGTGTTTTCGAGAATCTCTGGGAAACGTAGTCCTTATTTACAAGCAACTACTTGAAATTTTGCTAAGAAAGAATAAGGAATCTGGATTACAAGAGTCCTCATTCCCAAACATCTGCAGAGCATCTTGGAAAGTGTTAAAAAGGAATCAGAGATTCGAAGCAGGATGTATCTAATGAGAGTCCTATAATACAGGAAAATACACAGCCCCTTGCCAAGGAGGAAAAAGAATCGGGGTTATAACATTCCACAACCCTAAGAATCAACAGGCCATCTGGTGTGGGCTTAACAAGAATCAGGGATTAGAAGCTAGAACATAGTTAATAGCAGTCTTCATATACACAATCTAAACCATCACTAACTAAGGAGAAAAAATAAACTTGTTTTACATGGTTCCTCCATCCCAATATTCACATGACATCTTGCTAATGGCAAAACTAGAATCAGGGTTTCCAAACAGGATTCTGGGAAAAAGGAGTCCTCATATACAGGACGTTACACGGACCCTCACTAAGAAAGAATAAGGAATCTGTGATACACTAGTCCAAATTCCGAAAAATTCTCAGGGTGTCCTGTCACAGTGTAAACAAGAATCAAGGCTTTGAGCTCGTCTCATGTTTCGGAGATATTTGGCTTGTGCGTATTATGAATCAGTCATTTCAGGACTCCTGCAACATTCTGGTTCTCTTGAGAGTTGTAATCGGGTATCTGGAAGTACAAGTCCTTTAGATTCCTCGAGACAATTAAGGGCAGACTACTCCCAAAAAATAATCATTTTGCCGTATTTGGATGTAACTTTGGTCTTAACAAGAACTTGGTAATTGTTAAATTTCCGTTTGTACTTTATTTGTCGGGGGGCTGAGGGCTTTGCAGTTGCCAAATATTTAGTTCGAATTATTAAAATGCAACCAGTGTCCATGGTTTCCACGTCCTTAGGACACACCTGGGCATCTGCATTTTTGTACACAGAGTATTGGAATCCAAATGGACAGGGAAATTCAGGGCATCTAGCTGAGAACGGAAAGCGAATCTGGTTTTTGGAGTTCTCTATCGCCTAAATCTACAAAGTCCCTTGATAAGGTTTCATCAGCAATCTGGGCTTCCATGTTGCCACATTTTTAGTGTGTCTTTTGAAAAGGGACCAGAAATCTTGGGTTCCTATTCCTCAAGAAATTTATGGGAGTCTTTCTCTGGATATCCAAGCATCTGGAATTCTATGTCACCAGGAAATATCTTGACATCTTGCTGAGAATGAAGCAGGAATTTCAGTAATGGGAGTCCTCATATACAGAACAGTACACGACCTGTTGCTACGGAAGAATAAGGAATCTTGTTTACACAAGGCCTCCATCCCAAAAACATATAAACCATGTTGCTAAGAGATAACCACCTATCAGGTTTTGGGAGTAGGAATCTTGATAATGGGAGTCCTCATAAACAGGAAACTGCACTGTCTATTGCTAAAGGAGTATAAGCAATCTGGTTTACACATGTCCTCCATCCCATTTAAACTTCAGGGTTACTTGCTAAGGGCTAAACACGAATTTGGGTTTTTTAAGCATAAACTAGGGAAATGAAATGCTGATACAGACAAATGAACTGACTTTTCCGAAGAAAGAATAAGGAATGTTGGTGACATGTGTTCTCAATCTCCAAAAATATATACAGCGTCTTCCTAAGATCTAAACAAGAATCACGCTTTCGATGCATGTGTCTGTGAACAGGAGTACTCATATACATGCAACTGCACGGCTGTTGCTAAAAATAAGGAATCTGTGTAAAAAGAGTCCTCAGTCCTGAAAATCTACAGGGCATCTTGCTGACGGCTAAAGAAGAATCAGGGATTCGAGGCATGAATGTGGGTAATAGCAATCCTCATATACAGGAAACTACATGTTCTCTTGCTTATAAAAGAGAAGAAATCTGTTTTCCACGGTTCCTCTAACAAAAAACCTACATGACTTCTTACTAAGGGCCAAACAAGAATCAGGGTTTCGAAACAGGAATCAAGGGAAAGAGAGTCCTAACATACAGGACACTACATGGCCTCCAACTAAGAACGAACAAAGAATCATTGTTGTACACGTCCTCAATCCAATAAATTACCAGGTTGTCTGCTATGGTACTAAAAAGAAACAGATCTTCGAGCTCCCCAAATATTTGGGAGCAATTTAGCATTTGGATATTATGAATCGGTCATTTCAGGACTCCAGCAAGATTCTGGTCCTCTTAAGAGTTTTAAATGGATATTTGTCACTCCAAGTCCGTTAGGATCTTCCAAACAACTAAGGCCAGATTACAGGACAAATAGATTCTTCTTGCCATGTTTGGAAGTAACTCTCATCTTAAAGTGAACCCTGTAAACCTTCCCCTTCCATGTCTCTTTTTATTTTGCAAAGGTTTTTGCACTTGTCAAATGTTTACTATGTACTTTTAATGTTAACCAGGAATCATGGAATTCACGTCCATAGGAAACTTCTGGGCATCGGTCTTTTGATATACTGAAATTGGAATCCAAATCAATAGGAAAAATCAGGGCATCTTACTGAGAATTAAAAGGAAATCCAGTTCTAGGACTTCTCATTTTCCGGAATCTACATGGCCTCTTGATAAGCATTAATCAGCAATGTGGGCATCTGGGTCCTAACATTTTCAGAGCTAATTGCTCCATGGATACGCTAAATATGTCATTACAGATCCTAAGGAAAATTCTGGTTGTTTTATTAGTTCTAATCTAGGATTTGTCCCTAGAATTCCTTTTGTTTCCTGGGACCATCTACGACCAAAATCATATTCCCCCAAATCAAAAGGTATATTGGTACAAAATTGCTCGCCTCATGTGAAAATTCTTGTGAGTGGGGAGGTAGGAATTGGGGTTATGGGTTTGGAGAATTCCACTTTTTGGGTAGGTCTTCTTTGGGGGAACATGGAATCTTGGATACCAGTTCCAAAAGTACATTATGGACGCCTCTCTTTCGATATCCACAATTGGAATTCTCGGCCTCCAGGAACTGTCTTGGAATCCTGCAGATTGAAGCAGGAAGGAAGGTAATGGAGGTCGTCATATAAGGAAACTACACGTCATATTGCTAAGGAAGTATAAGGAGTCTTCCTTATATGAGACCTCAAACCCAAAACTACAAGCTGTCTTCCTAAAAGGTAACCAAAAATCAGGTTTTTGATTAGGAATCTGGGTAATGGGAGTCCTCACATACAGAAAATTTCACTGCGTATTGCTAAGTAGGAATAAGGAATCTGTTACTCGTGTCCTCAATCCCAAAAAAATTTCAAGACGGCATGCTATGGGCTAAACACGAATAATGGTGTTTTCGAACATGAAACTGGGAAATGGAGTCGTTATTTACAGGCAACTACATGACCTTTTGCTAAGAAAGCATTAGGATTCTGGGTCACACGAGTCATCAATCCCAAACATCTGCAGAGCATCTAGGAAAGTGCTAAATAGGAATCAGAATGTCGAAGCAAGATGTATCTAATGAGAGTCCTATAATACAGGAAAATACACAGCCAAGGGAGAAAAAGAATCGGGGTTATAACAGTCCACAGTCCTAAGAATCAACAGGCCATTGGCTGTAAACTAAACAAGAATCAGGCTTTAGAAGCTGGAGCATAGGTAATAGCAGTCCTCACATACAGAATCTACACGATGACTAACTAAGGAGAAAAAAGAAACCTGTTTTACACGGTTCCTCCATCCCAATATCTACATGACATCTTGCTATTGGCAAAACAAGAATCACGGTTTCCAGACAGGTCTGGGGAAAGGGAGTCCTCATATACAGGACATTACAAGGCCCCTCGGTAAAGAAGAATAAGGAATCTGTGATAAACTAGTCCACAATCCGTAAAACTCTCAGGGCGTCTTGCTGTGGTATAAACAAGAATCAAGGCTTCAAACTCGTCTCATGTTTCAGAGATATTTGGCTTGTGGGTATTTTGAATCAGTCATTTCAGGACTCCAACAACATTCTGGTCCTCTTGAGAGTTGTAATCGGGTATCTGGTAGTAAAAATCCCTTAAGTTCCTCGGGATAATTAAGGCCAGATTTCAAGAAAAAAAAGTATCATTTTGCCGTACATGGATGTAACTTTGGTCTTAAGAAGAACTTGGTGATTCTTAAATTTCCGTTTGTACTTTATTTGGAGAGGGGCCGAGGGTTTTGCAGTTGCCAAATATTTAGTACGAATTATAAAAATGTAACCAGGATTCATGGATTCCACGTCCCTAGGAAGTATCTGGGGATCTGCATTTTTGTACACAGAGTTTTGGAATCCACATGGACAGTGAAAATCAGGGCATCGTGCTGAAATCGGAAAGGGAATCCAGTTCTTGGAGTTCTCAATCGCCTAAATCTACAAATTCTCTTGGTACTGTTTAATCTGCAATCTGGGCTTCTATGTCGCCACATTTTTAGTGTGTTTTTTGAAAAGGAACCCGGAATCTTGGGTTCCTATTCCTAAAGACATTTATGGGAGTCTTTCTCTTGATATCCAAGCAACTGGAATTCTAGGCCACCAGGAAATATCTTCGCGTCTTGCTGAGAATGATGCAGGAATTTCAGTAATGAGAGTCCTCATACACAGAACAAGACCTGTTGATATGGAAGAATACGGAATCTTGGTTACACAAGGCCTCTATCCCAAGAAACTACAGAACGTCTTTCTAGGAGATAACCACCATTCAGCTTTTGGGAGTAGGGATCTGGATAATGGGAGTCCTCATATACAGGAAAGTGCAATATCTATTGTTAAAGGAGAATAAGGAATCTGGTTTAATCGTGTCCCCCATCCCAATAAAAACTTCAGGGTTTCTTGCTAAGGGCTAATCACGAATTTGGGTTTTTGAACAATACATTTGTGAAATGAAATCCTCATATACAGGCAACTGCACTGACTTTTCCAAAGGAAGAATAAGGAATATGGCTGACATATTTTCTCAATCTCCAAAACACTATATGGCGTCTTCCTAAGATATAAACAAGAATGAAGTTTTCGACACATGTATCTGTGAACAGGAGTACTCATATACAGGCAACTGCACGGCTGTTGCTAAAAATTTGGAATCCGGATTATAGGAGTCCTCAGTCCTGAAAATCTACAGGACACCTTGCTGATGGCTAAAGAAGAATCAGGGATTCGAGGCATGAATATGGGTAATAGCAATCCTCATATACAGGAAACTACATGACCTCTTGGCTAGAAAAAAGAGGAAATCTGATTTTCACGCCTCCTCTATCAAAAAATCTACATGGGATCTTACGAAGGGGTAAACAAGAATCAGGGTTTCAAAAAAGGAATCTAGGGAAGGAGAGTCCTCACATACAAGACATTACATGGCCTCCAACTAAGTACAAATAAAGAATCTTTGTTGTATTTGTGCCCGATCCAAAAATTTCCCAAGTTGTCTGCTATGGGACAAATAAGAAACAGAGGTTCGTGCTCCCCAAACGTTTTGTTGCAATTTAGCATGCAGAGATTATGAATCGGTCATTTTAGGACTCCAGAACATTCTGTTCCTCTTAAAAGTTGTAAAAGTGTATTGGCACTCCAAGTCGGATAGGTTCCCCGGATCAACTAAGTCCAGATTCCAGGAAAAAACGAATCTTCTTGCCATATTTGAATGTAACTCTGGTCTTAAGGTGAACCCCGTAATCCTTCCCCTTCTGTGTCACTTTTTATTTTGTGACTGGACAAGGATTTTGCAGTTTGCCAAATGTTTAGTACATATTTTTAAAAGTAACCAAGAATAATAAATCCACGTACCTAGAAAAATTCTGGGCATCTGTCTTTTGATATACTGAGTGTGGAATCCACATCGACAGAAAAAATCAGGGCATCTTACTGAGAAGGAAAAGGAAATCCGGTTCTAGGAGTTCTCATTTTCCGGAAACTAAAGGGCCTCTTGATAAGGTTTAATCAGCAATGTGGGCTTCTGGGTCCCTACATTTTCAGAACTACTTGCTCAATGGATATGCTAAATCTGTCATTACAGATCCTCAGGAACTTTATGGTCCTCTTCTTAGTTTTAATCAATGATCTAGCCCTAAAAACCCTTTTGCTGCCTAGAAACATCTACGACCATAATCACATTGCCCAGAATCAAAAGACATATTGGTACAAAATTCCTCGATTCAGGTGACCTCAAAATACAGAAAATTCTTGTGGGCGGGCAGGTCGGAATTGGATGTTGGATTTGGAAGACTCCACATTTTGGGGATGTCTTGGGAAGGCGAACCAGGAATCATGGATTCCAGTTCCCAAAGAACATTATGGACGTCTTTCTCTTGATATCCAAAAAACTGGAATTCTCGATCACCAGGAACTGTCTCGGCATCCTGCAGAGTGAAGCAGGAAGTTGGGTAATGATAGTCACCTTATAGAGGAGACTACACGTCATATTGCTAAGGAAGAATAAGGAAACTTCCTTATATCGGTCCTCAATCCCAAAAACTACAGGCAATTTTCCTAACAGGTAACCACGAATCATGTTTTGTAGTAGGATTCTGGGTAATGGGAGTCTTCACATACAGGAAACGTCACTGTCTATTGCTAATAAAGAATAGGAATCTGCGTTACTCGTATCTTCAATCCCAATAAAATATCAGGTTGTCTTGCTATGGGCTAAATAGGAATCATGGTGTTTTCGAGCATGACTCTGGGAAATGGAGTCCTTATTTACAGGCAACTACATGACATTTTGTTAAGAAAGAATAAGAAATCTTAGCTAGAAGAGTCCTTAATCCCAAACATCTGCAGAGCATCTTGGAAAGTGCTAAAAAGGAATCAGAGTTTCGAAGCAGGATGTATCTAATGAGAGTCCTATAATACAGGAAAATACACTGCCCCTTGCCAAGGAGGAAAAAGAATCGGGGTTATAACATTCCACAGTCCTAAGAATCAACAGACCATCTGGTGTGGCCTAAACAAGAATCAGGGTTTAGAAGCTGGAACATAGTTAATAGCAGTCTTCATATACAGAATCTACACGATCACTAACTAAGGAGAATAAAGAAACCTGTTTTACGTGGTTCCTCCATCCCAATATCTACATGACATCTTGCTAATGGCAAAACTAGAATCAGGGTTTCCAAGCAGGATTCTGGGAAAAGGGAGTCCTCATATACAGGACATTACCCGGATTCTCGCTAAGGAAGAATAAGTAATCTGTGATACACTAGTCCAAATTCCGAAAAATACTCAGGGTGTCGTGTCGCAGTGTAAACAATAATCAAGGTTTTGAGCTTGTCTCATGTTTTGGAGATATTTGGCTTGTGCACATTATGAATCAGTCATTTCAGGACTCCTGCACCATTCTGGTCCTCTTGAGAGTTGTAATCGGGTATCTGGAAGTACAAGTCCCTTAGGTTCCTCGAGACAATTAAGGCCAGATTACCCCCCAAAAAGAATAATTTTGCCGTATTGAGATGTAACTTTGGTCTTAACAAGAACTTGGCAATCCTTAAATTTTCTGTTTGAACTTTATTTGTAGGGGGGCAGAGGGCTTTGCAGTTGCCAAATATTTAGCACGAATTATTAAAATGCAACCAGGATCCATGGATTCCACGTCCCTAGGACACACCTGGGCATCTGTATTTTTGTACAGAGAGTTTTAGAATCCACATGGACAGGGAAATTCATGGCATCTTGCTGAGAACAGAAAGCGAATCCGGTTCTTGGAGTCCTCTATCGCCTTAATCTACAAAGTCTCTTGATAAGGTTTCATCAGCAATCTGGGCTTCCATGTCGCCACATTTTTAGTGTGTCTTTTGAAAAGGGACCAGGAATATTGGGTTCCAATTCCTTAAGAACTTTATGGGAGTCTTTCCCTTGATATCCAAGCATCTGGAATTCTAGGTCACCAGGAAATATCTTGGCGTCTTGCTGAGAATGAAGCAGGAAATTCAGTAATGGGAGTCCTCATATACAGAATACTACACGACCTGTTGCTATGGAAGAATAAGGAAACTTGTTTACACGAGGCCTCCATCCCAAAAACATACAGACCATCTTGCTAAGAGATAACCACCAATCAGGTTTTGGTAGTAGGAATCTGGATAATGGGAGACCTCACAAACAGGAAACTGCACTGTCTATTGCTAAAGGAGAATAAGGAATCTGGTTTACACGTGTCCTGCATCTCAATAAAACTTCAGGGTTACTTGCTAAGGGCTAAACACAAATTTGGGTTTTTGAAGCATAAACTAGGGAAATGAAATGCTCATACAGACAAATGAACTGACTTTTCCTAAGAAAGAATAAGGAATGTTGGTGACATGTTTCCTCAATCTCCAAAAATGTATACGGTGTCTTCCTAAGATCTAAACTAGAATCAAGCTTTTGACGCATGTATCTGTGAACAGGAGTACTCATATACATGCAACTGCTCGGCTGTTTCTGAAATAAGGAATCTGGGTAATAAGAGGCCTCAGTCTTGAAAATCTACAGGGCATCTTGCTGACAGCTAAAGAAGAATCAGGGATTCGAGGCATGAATGTGGGTTATAGCACTCCCCATATACAGGAAACTACATGTCCTCTTGCTTATAAAAGAGAAGAAATCTGTTTTCCACGGTTCCTCTACCAAAAAACCTACATGACTTCTTACTAAGGGCTGAACAAGAATCAGGGTTTTGAAACAGTAATCAAGGGAAAGAGAGTCCTAACATACAGGACACAACATGACCTCCAACTAAGTACTAATAATGAATCATTGTTGTACGCGGCTCAATCCAAAAAATTCCCATGTTGTCTGCTGTGGGACAAACAAGAAATAGATCTTCGAGCTCCCCAAATGTTTCAGAGCAATTTAAAATTTGTATATTATAAATCAGTCCTTTAAGGACTCCAGCAATATCCTGGTCCTCTTAAAAGTTGTAAATGGTATTGGACAATCCAAGTCCATTAGGTTCCTCAAAACTACTAAAGCCAGATTCCAGGACAAAAAGAATATTCTTGCCATATTTGGATGTAACTCTGGTCTTATGGTGAGTCCTGTAATCCTTCCTCTTCCGTGGCTCTTTTTATTTTGAGAAGGGACAAGTGTTTTCCACTTGCCTAATGTTTATTACGTACTTTTAATGGTAACCAGGAATCATGGAATCCACGAACCTAATAAACTTCTGGGGATCGGTCTTTTGATTTACTGAATTTGGAATTCAAATCGACAGGAAAAATCAGGGCATATATTGAGAATTAAAAGGAAATCCGGTTCTAGCAATTCTCATTGTCCAGAATCTACAGGGCCTCTTGATAAGTTTAATCAGCAATCTGGGCTTCTGGGGCCCTACATTTTCAGAGCTACTTGCTTCAGGGATACGCAAAATCTGTCATTACAGATCTTCAGGATCTTTCTTGTCCTCTTGTTAGTTGTAATCAAGGATTTGGCCCTAGAAATCCTTTTGTGTCCTAGGACCATCTACGACCATAATCATATTCCCCAGAATCAAAAGGTATATTGGTACAAAATCCCTCGATTCAGGTGACCTCAAAGTACAGAAAATTCTTGTGGGTTGACAGGTAAGGATTGGGGTTTTGTGTTTGGAATATTCAACATTTTGGGGAGGTCTTGTGAATGGGAACCAGTAATCTTGAATTCCAGTTCCTAAGGAATATTATGGACGTCTTCCTCTTGATATTCTAAAAACTGGAATTCTTGGTCACCAGGAACTGTCTCAGCATCCTGCAGAGTGAAGTAGGAAGCTGTGTAATGCAGTTCGTAATATACAGGAAACTACACGTCATATTGCTAAGGAAGTATAAGGAATATTCCTTATATGAGTCCTCAATCCCCAAAACTACAGGCCGTCTTCCTAAGACGTAACCATGAATAAGGTTTTTGAAGTAGGAATCTGGGTAATGGGAGTCCTCACATAAAGGAAAGTTCACTGTGTATTTCTAAGTAAGAATAAGGAATCTGCGTTACCTGGGTCCTCAAACCCAAAAAAGCTTAAGGTCATCTTGCTATAGGCTAAAAAAGAATCATGGTGTTTTCGAGCATGAATCTGGAAAATGGAGTCCTTATTTACAGGCAACTACATGGCCTTTTGCTAGGAAATAATAAGGAATCTGGGTTGCACGTGTCCTCAATCCGAAAAATCTACAGAGTATCTTGGAACGTTCTAAAAAGTATCAGAGTTTCAAAGCAGGATGTATCTAATTAGAGTCCTAATATACAGGAAAATACACATCCCCTTGCCAAGGAAGACAAAGAACCGGGGTTATACCAGTCCTCAGTCCTTAAAGTCAACAGGCCAATTGCTGTGGGCTAAAAAAGAATCAGGGTTTAGAAGCTGGAACATAGGTAATAGCAGTCCTCATTTGCAGAAGCTACATGATCTCTTGTGAAGGAAAAGTAAGAAATCTCTTTAACACAGTTGCTCCGTCACAATATCTACATGACATGTTCCTAATGAAAAAACAAGAATCAGGGTTTCCAAACAGGATTCTGGGGAAAGGTATTCCTCATACACAAGACATTAAACGAACCCTCTGTAAAAAAGAAAAAGGAATCTGTGATACACTAGTTCACAATCTGAAAAATTCTCAGGGCGTCTTACTGTGGTATGAACAACAATGAAGGCTTTGAGCTCGTCTCATGTTTCAGAAATATTTGGCTTGTGCGTATTATGAATCAGTCATTTCAGGACTCCAGCAACATTCTGGTCTTCTTGAGAGTTGTAATCGGGTATCTGGTAGTACAAATCCGGTAAGTTCCTCGGGACAATTAAGGCCAGATTCCCGGAAGAAAAGTATCATATTGCCGCATCTGGATGTAACATTCGTCTTAAGATGAACTTGGTAATCCTTAAATTTCCGTTTGTACTTTATTTGTAGAGGGCTCGAGTGTTTTGCAGTTGTCAAATATTTAGTACGAATTATTAAAATGTAACCAGGATCCATGGATTCCAGGTCTGTGGGAAACATCTGGGCATCTGCATTTTTGTACACAGAGTTTTGGAATCCACATGGACAGGGAAATTCAGGGCATCTTGCTGAAAACCGAAAGGGAATCTGGTTCTTGGAGTTCTCAATCGCCTAAATCTACAAAGTCTCTTGATCAGGTTTAATCAGCAATCTGGGCTTCTATGTCGCCTCATTTTTAGTGTGTCTTTTGAAAAGGGACCAGGAATCTTGGGTTCCAATTCCTCAAGAACTTTATGGGCGTCTTTTTTTTGCTATCCAAGCAAATGGAATTCTAGGTCACCAGGAAATATCTTGGCGTCTTGCTGAGAATGAAGCAGGAATTTCAGTAATGAGAGTCCTCATATATAGAACACTACACGACCTGTTGTTACGGAAGAATAAGGAATCTTGCTTACACGAGGCCCTCATCCCAAAAACCTATAGACCGTCTTGCTAAGAGATAACCACCATTCAGGTTTGGGGAGTAGGAATCTGGATAATGGGAGCCCTCATATACAGGGAACTGCACTGTCTATTGCTAAAGGAGAACAAGGAATCTGGTTTACACGTGCCCTCCATCCCAATAAAACTTCAGGGTTTCTTGCTAAGGGATAAACACGAATTTGGGTTTTTGAAGAATTAACTAGGGAAATGAAATGGTCATATACAGACAAACGCACTGACTTTTCCTAAGAAAGAATAAGGAATGTGGGTGACATGTTTTCTCAATCTCCAAAAAAAAAATATGGCGTCCTCCTGAGATCTAAACAAGGATCAAGCTTTCGACGCATGTATTTGTGAACAGGAGTACTCATATACAGGTAGCTGCATGGCTGATGCTAAAAAGACGGAATCTGCGTTATACGCATCCTCAGTCCTGAAAATCTACAGGGCATCTTGCTGACAGCTATAGTAGATTCAGGGATTCGAGGCATGAATGTGGGTAATAGCAATCCTCAAATACAGGAAACTACATGGCCTCATGCTAATAAAAGAGAAGAAATCTGTTTTCCATGGTTCCTCTATCAAAAAATCTACATGACTTCTTACTAAGGGCTAAACAAGTATCAGGGTTTTGAAACAGGAATCAAGGGAAAGAGAGTTCTCACATACAGGACACTACATGGCCTCCACATAAGTATGAATAAAGAATCATTGTTGTACGCGCCTCAATCCAAAATCTTCCCCGGTTGTCTGCTATGGGACAAACAAGAAACAGATCTTCGAGCTCCCCAAATGTTTCAGAGCAATTTAGCATTCGGATATTATGAATCGGTCATTTCAGAACTCCAGCAACATTCTGGTATTCTTAAAAGTTGTAAATGATATTGGGCACTCCAAATCCGTTAGGTTCCTCCGAACAACTAAGGCCAAATTCCGGGACAAAAAGAATCTTCTTGCCATATTTGGATGTAATCTGGTCATAAGTGAACCCTGTAATCCTTCCTCTTCCATGTCTCTTTTAATTTTGAGAAGGAACAAGGGTTTTGCACTTGCCTAATGTTTACTACGTACTTTAAACTGTAACCAGGAATCATGGAATCTACGAACCTAGGAAACTTCTGAGCATCTGTCTTTGGATATACTGAATTTGGAATCCAAGTCGACAGGAAACATCAGGGCATCTTACTGAGAATTAAAAGGAAATCCGGTTCTAAGAATTCTTATTTTCCGGAATCTACAGGGCCCCTTGATAAAGTTTAATCTGCAATCTGGACTTCTGGGTCCCTATATTTTCAGAGTTACTTGCTCTGTGGATACCCTAAATCTGTCATTACAGATCTTCATGATCTTTCTGGTCCTCTTGTTAGCTGTAATCAAGGATTTGGCCCTAGATATCCTTTTAGCTCCTGGGAATATCTACGACCATAATCATATTCCCCAGAATCAAAAGGTATATTGGTACAAAATTCCTCGATTCAGGTGACCTCAGCATACAGAAAATTCTAGTTTGTGGGCAGGCAGGATTTGGCGTTTTGGGTTTGGAATTTTCCACATTTCGGGTAGGTTGGGTGAAGGGGCACCAGGAATCTTGGATTCCAGTTCCCAAATTTGATATCCAAAAAACTGGAATTCTCGGTCACCAGGAACAATTAAAGCCATATTCTGGAAAAAAAGTATCATATTGCCCTATTTGGATGTAACATTGGTCTTAAGATGAACTTGGTAATCCTTATATTTCCGTTTGAAGTTTATTTGCAGAGGGCCCGAGGGTTTTGCAGTTGCCAAATATTTAGTACAAATTATTGAAATGTAACCAGTATCCATGGATTCCACGTCCCTAGCAAACATCTGGGCATCTGCATTTTTGTACACAGAGATTTGGAATCCACATGGACAGGGTAATTCAAGGCATCTTGCTGAGAGTGAAAAGGGAATCCGGTTTTCGGAGTTCTCAATCGCCTAAATCTACAATGTCTATTGATAAGGTTTAATTAGCAATCTATGCCTCTATGTTGCCACATTTTTAGTGTGTCTATTGAAAAGGGACCAGGAATCTTGGGTTCCAATTCCTCAAGAACTTTATGGGAGTCTTTCTCTTGATATCCAAGCAACTGTAATTCTAGGTCACCAGGAAATATCTTGGTGTCTTGCTGAGAATGAAGCAGGAATTTCAGTAATGGGAGTCCTCATATAGAGAACACTGCACGATCTGTTGCTAGGGAAGAATAAGGAATCTTGGTTACACGAGGCCTCCATCCCAAAAACCTACATACCATCTTGCTAAGAGATAACCACCATTCAGGTTTTGGGAGTAGGAATCTGGATAATGGGAGTCCTCATATACAGGAAACTGCACTGTCTATTGCTAAATGAAAATAAGGAATCTGGTTTACACGTGTCCTCCATCCCAATAAAAGTTCAGGATTTCTTGCTAAGGGATAAACACGAATTTGGGTTTTTGAATAATTAACTAGAGAAACGAAATATTCATATACAGACAAATGCACTGACTTTTCTGAAGAAAGAATAAGGAATGTGTGTGACGTATTCTCAGTCTCCATAAAAATATACGGTATCTTCCTGAGATCTAAACAAGAATAAAGCTTTCGACGTATGTATCTGTGAACAGGAGTACTCATATACATGTAACTGCATGGCTGTTGCTAAAAATAAGGAATCTGTGTTACTTGAGTCCTCAGTCCTGAAAATCTACAGGACATCTTGCTGATGGATATAGAAGAATCAGGGATTCGAGGCATGAATGTGGGTAATAGCAATCCTCATATATAGGAAGCTGCATGTCCTCTTGCGTATAAAAGAGAAGAAATCTGTTTTCCACGGTTCCTCTATCAAAAAATCTGCATGACTTCTTACTAAGGGCTAATAAAGTAACAGGGTTTTGAAACAGGAATCAAGGGAAAGAGAGTTCTCATATACAGGAAACTACATGACCTCCAACTTAGTACGAATAAAGAATCATTGTTGTACGCACCCTCAATCCAAAAAATTCCCAGGTTGTCTGCTGTGGGACAAACAATAAACAGATCTTCGAGCTCTCCATATGTTTCAGAGCATTTTATTATTCAGATATTATGAATCAGTTATATCAGGACTTCAGCAACATTCTGGTCCTCTTAAAAGTTGTAAATGACATTGGGCAATCCACGTCCGTTAGATTCCTCAGAAAAACTAACACCAGATTCCAAGACAAAAAGAATCATCTTGCCATATTTGGATGTAACTCTGGTCCTAGGGTGAACCCTGTAATCCTTCCCCTTCCCTGCCTCTTTTTAAGTTGAGAAGGGACAAGGGTTTTGCACTTGCCAAGTGTTTATTATGTACTTTTAAGTGTAACCAGGAATCATGGAATCCACAAACCTGGAAACATCTGGGCATGTGCCTTTTGTTATACTGAAATGTGAATCCAAATCGATGAGAAAAATAAGGGCATCTTACTGAGAATTTAAAAGAAATCCTATTCTAGGGTTCTCATTTTCCGGACTCTACAGGGCCTCTAGATGAGGTTTAATCAGCAATCTGGGCTTCTGGGGCCCTACATTTTCAGAGCTACTTGCTCCGTGGATATGCTAAATCTGTCATTACAGATCCTCAGGATCTTTCTGGTCCTCTTGTGAGTTGTAATCAAGGATTTGGCCCTAGAAAACCTTTTGATTCCTGGGACCATCTATGACCATAATCATATTCCCCAGAAACAAAAGTTATATTGGTACAAAATTCCTCGATTCAGGTGACATCAAAGTACAGAAAATTCTTGTGGTTGGTAGGTAGGAATTGGGGTTTTGTGTTTGGATTATTCCACATTTTGCACAGGTCTTGTTAATTGGAACCATGAATTTTGGATTACAGTCCAAAGAACATTATGGACGTCTTTCTCTTGATATCCAAAAAACTGGAATTCTCGGTCACCAGGAACTGTCTAGGCATCCTGCAGTGTGAAGCAGGAATCTGGGTATTGAAGGTCGTCATATACAGGAAACTACACGTCATATTGCAAAGGAAGTATAAGGAATCTTCCTTATGTGAGTCCTCAATCCCAAAAACTACAGGCCGTCTTCCTAAGACGTAACCACAAATCAGGTTTTTGAAGTAGGAATCTGGGTAATGGGAGTCCTCACATAAAGGAAGCTTCACTGCCTATTGCTAATTAAGAAAAATAATCTGTGTTACTCTGGTCCTCAATCCCCAAAAAGCTTAAGGTCATCTTGCTATGGGCTAAAAACGAATCATGATGTTTTCGAGCATGAATCTGGAAAATGGAGTTCTTATTTACAAGCAACTACATTACCTTTTGTTAAGAAAGAATAAGTAATCTGGGCTACGCGAGTCCTCCATCCCAAAATTACAGAGCATCTTGGAAAATTCTAAAAAGAATCAGAGTTTTGAAGCAGGATGTATCTAATGTGAGTCCAAATATACAGGAAAATACACAGCCCCTTGCCAAGGGTGAAAAAGAATCGGGGTTATAGCAGTCCTCAGTCTTTAAAATCAACAGGCCATATACTGGGGGCTAAACAAGGATCAGGGTTTAGAAGCTGGAACCTAGGTAATAGCAGTTCTCATATGCAGAATCTACTTGATCTCTGGCTAAAGAGAACTAAGAAACCCCTTTTACACGGACCTCCGTCACAATATCTACATGATATGTTGCTAATGGCAAAACAGGAATCAGGGTTTCCAAACAGGATTCTGTGGAAAGGGAGTCCTCATATACAGGACATTACACGGCCCCTCAGTAAAGAAAAAAAGGAATCTGTGATACACTAGTCCACAATCCAAAAAAT
This sequence comes from Carlito syrichta, assembly GCF_000164805.1. NCBI lineage: Eukaryota > Metazoa > Chordata > Mammalia > Primates > Tarsiidae > Carlito > Carlito syrichta. The sequence continues at coordinate 45,875 of NW_007259019.1, read as the reverse complement.
TCCCAGAGCGTATTGCTGTGGTATAAACAAGAATCAAGGCTTCGGCGCATCTCATGTTTCAGAGATATTTGGCTTGTGGGTATTATGAATCAATCATTTCAGGACTCCATCAACATTCTGGTCCTCTTGAGAGTTGTAATCCTGAGTATGGTAGGACGAATCCCTTAAATTCCATGGGACAATTAAGGCCAGATTCCGGGAAAAAAGTATCATATTGCCGTATTTGGATGAAACTTTGGTCTTAAGATGAACTTGGTAATCCTTAAATTTCCGTTTGTACTTTATTTGGAGAGGGACCATGTGTTTTACAGTTGCCTAATATTTAGTACGAATTATCAAAATGTAACCAGGATCCATGGATTCCAGGTCTGTAGGAAACATCTGGGCATCTGCATTTTTGTACACAGAGTTTTGAAAAAGGAGCAGGAATCTTGGGTTCCAATTCCTCAATAATTTTAAGGCAGACTTTCTCTTGATATCCAAGCAAATGAAATTCTAGGTCACCAGGAAATATCTTGGCGTCTTGCTGAGAATGAAGCAGAAATTTCAGTAATGGGAGTCCTCATATACAGAACACTACACGACTTGTTGCTACGGAAGAATAAGGAATCTTGGTTACACGAGGCCTCCATCCTAAAAACCTACAGACCATCTTGCTAAGAGATAACCACCATTCAGGTTTTGGGAGTAGCAATCTGGATAATGGGAATCCTCATATACAGTAAACTGCATTGTCTCTTGCTAAAGGAAAATAAGGAATCTGGTTCACACGAGTCTTCCATCCCAGTAAAACTTCAGGGTTTTTTGCTACGGGCTAAACACGAATTTGGGTTTTTGAAGCATGAACTAGAAAAATGAAATGCTCTTATACAGACAAATGCACTGACTTTTCCTAAGAAAGAATAAGGAATGTGTGTGACATGTTTTCTCAATCTCCAAAAAAATATACGGCGTCTTCCTAAGATCTAAACAAGAATAAAGCTTTTGACGCATGTATCTGTGAACAGGAGTACTCATATAGAGGTAAATGCACGGTTGTTGCTAAAAATAAGGAATCAGGGTTATTTGAGTCCTCAGTCCTGAAAATCAACAGGGCATCTTGCTGACGGCTATAGAAGAATCAGTGATACGAGGCATGATTTTGAGTAATAGAAATCCTCATATACAGGAAACTACATGGTCTCTTGCTTATAAAATAGAAGAAATCTGTTTTCCACGATTCCTCTATCAAAAAATCTGCATGACTTCTTACTAAGAGCTAAACAAGTATCAGGGTTTCAAAACAGGAATCAAGGGAAAGAGAGTTCTCACATACAGGACACTACACGGCCTCCAACTAAGTACGAATAAAGAATGATTGTTGTGCACGCTCAATCCCAAAAATTCCCAGGTTGTCTGCTATGGAACAAACAAGAAACACATCTTTGAGCTCCCCAAATATTTCAGAGCAATTTAGCATTCGGATATTATGGATCGGTCATTTCAGGACTCCAGCAAAATTTTGGTTCTCTTAAAAGTTGTAAATGTTATTGGGCACAACAAGTCCGTTAGGTTCCTCAGAACAACTAAGGCCAGATTCCGGGACAAAAGAATGTTCTTGCCATATTTGGATGTAACTCTGGTCTTAAGGTGAACCCTGTAATCCTTCCACTTCCGTGTCTCTTGGGATTTTGAGAAGGGACAAGGGTTTTGCTCTTGCAAAAAGTTTACTACGTTCTTTTAATGGTATACAGGAATCGTGGAATCCACGAACCTAGGAAACTAATGGGCATCTGTCTTTTGATATACTGAATTTGGAATCCAAATCGACAGGAAAAATCAGGGCATCTTACTGAGAATTAAAAGGAAATCTGGTTCTAGGAGTTCTTATTTTCCGGAATATACAGGCCTCTTGATAAGGTTTAATCAGCAATCTGCGCTTCTTGGTCTCTACATTTTCAGAGCTACATGCTCCATGGATGTGCAAAATCTATCATTACAGATCCTCAGGATTTTTCTGGTCCTCTTCTTAGGTGTAATCAAGATTTGGCCCTAGAAATCCTTTTGTTTCCTGGGACCATCTACGACCATAAACATATTCCCCAGAATCAAAAGGTATATTGGTACAATATTCCTCAATTCAGGTGACCTCAAAGTACAGAAAATTCTTGTGGGTGGGCAAGTCGGAATTGGGAGGTTGGGTTTGTAAGACTCCACATTTTGGGGAGGTCTTGTGAAGGGGAACCAGGAATCTTGGATTCCAGTTACCAAAGGACATTATGAACGTCTTTCTCTTGATATACAAAAAACTGGAATACTCGGTCACCAGGAACTGTCGCAACATCCTGCAGAGTGAAGCAGGAAGCTGGGTAATGGAGGTCGTCATATACAGAAAACTACACGTCATATTGGTAAGGAAGTATAAGTAATCTTCCTTATGTAAGTCCTCAATCCCAAAAACTACAGGCCGTCTTCCTAAACGTAACCATGAATCAGGTTTTTGAAGTAGGAATCTGGGTAATGGAAATCCTCTTACTATGGGCTAAACACGAATCATGGTGTTTTTGAGCATGAATCTGGAAAATGGATTCCTTATTTACAGGCAACAACATGACCTTTTGCTAAGAAAGAATAAGGAATCTGGGTTACACGAGACTTCAATCCCAAAAATCTACTGAACATCTTGGACAGTTCTAAAAAGAATCAGAGTTTTGAAGCAGGATGTATCTCTTGAGAATCCTAATATACAGGAAAATACACAGCCTCTTGCCAAGGAAGAAAAAGAATCGGGGTTATAGCAGTCCTCAGTCCTTAAAATCAACAGGCCATCTGCTGTTGGCTAAACAAGAATCAGGGTTTAGGAGCTGGAACATATGTAATAGCAGTCCTCATATGCAGAATCTACTTGATCCCTAGCTAAAGATAACTAAGAAACCTCTTTTACACGGTTCCTCCATCACAATATCAACATGACATGTTGCTAATGGCAAACCAAGAATTAGGTTTTCCAGACAGGACTCTAGGGAAAGAGAGTCCTCATATATAGGATATTACACGGCCCCTCAGTAAAGAAGAATAAGGAATCTGTGATACACTTGTCCATAATCTGGGAAAATTCTCAGGGCGTCTTGCTGTGGTATAAACAAGAATCAAGGCTTCGAGGTCGTCTCATGTTTCAGAGATATTTGGCTTGTGGGTATTATGAATCAGTCATTTCAGGACTCCAGCAACATTCTGATCCTCCTGAGAGTTGTAATCGAGTATCTGGTAGTACAAATCCCTTTAGTTCCTCGGGACAATTAAGGCCAGATACCAGGAAAAAAGTATCATATTGCCGTATTTGGATGCAACTTTAGTCTTAAGATGAACTTGGTAATCCTTTCATTTCCGTTTGTTCTTTATTTGAAGAGGGCCCGAGGGTTTTGCAGTTGCCAAATATTTATTACGAATTAATAAAATGTAACCAGGTTCCGTGGATTCCACGTCCTTAGGAAACATCTGGGCTTCTGCATTTTTGTACACAGAGTTTTGGAATCCACATGGAAAGGGAAATTCTGTGCATCTTGCTGAGAATGGAAAGGGAATCTGGATCTTGGAGTTGTCAATCGCCTAAATCTACAAATCTCTTTATAAGGTTTAATCAGCAATCTGGGATTCTATGTCGCCACATTTTTGGTGTGTCTTTGAAAAGGGACCAGGAATCTTGGGTACCAATTCCACAAGAATTTTATGGAAATCTTTCGCTTGATATCCAAGACACTGGAATTCCAGGTCACCAGGAAATATCTTGGCGTCTTGCTGAGAATGAAGCAGGAATTTCAGTAATGGGAGTGCTCATATGGAGAACACTACCCAACCTGTTGCTACAGAAGAATAAGAAATCTTGGTTACAGGAGGCCTCCATCCCAAAAACCTACAGACCGTATTGCTTAGAAATTACCACCATTCAGTTATTGGGAGTAAGAATCTGGATAATGGGAGTCCTCATATACAGAAAACTGCACAGTCTATTCCAAAAGGAGAACTAGGAATGTGGTTTACACGTGTCCTCCATCCCAATAAAACTTCAGTGTTTCTTACTAAGGGTTAAATACGAATTTGTGTTTTTGAAGCACGAACTAGTGAAATGAAATGCTCATATACAGACAAATGCACTGACTTTCCCGAAGAAAGAATAAGGAATGTGTGTGACATGTTTTCTCAATCTCCATAAAAAGCTTTCGACACAATTATCTGTGAACAGGAGTACTCATATACAGGTAACCGCACGGCTGTTGCTAAAAATAAAGAATCTGGGTTATACGAGTCCTCAGTCCTGAAAACCTACAGGGCATTGTGCTGACGGCTACAGAAGCATCAGGGATTCAAGGCATGAATGTGTGTAATAGCAATCCTCATATACAGGAAACTACATGGCCTCGTGCTAATAAAAGAGAAGAAATCTGTTTTCCACCATTCCTCTATCAAAAAATCTACATGACTTCTTGCTAAGGGCTAAACAAGTATCCGGGTTTCGAAACAGGAATCAAGGGAAAGAGAGTCCTCACCTACAGGACACTACATGGCCTCCAACTAAGTACGAATAAAGAATCAATGTTGTACGCGCCCTCAATCCAAAAAAATTCCCAGGTTGTCTGCTAAGGGACAAACAAGAAACAGATCTTCAATCTCCCCATATGTTTCAGAGCAATTTAGCATTCGGATATTATGAATCGGTCATTTCAAGACTCCAGCAACATTCTGGTCCTCTTAAAATTTGTAAATGGCATTGGGCACTCCAAGTCTGTTATGTTCCTCAAACAACTAAGGCAAGATTCCAGGACGAAAAGAATCTTCTTGCCATATTTGGATGTAACTCTGTTCTTAAGGTGAACCCTATAAACCTTCCCCTTCCGTGTCTCTTGTGATTTTGAGAAGGGACAAGGGTTTTGCACTTGCTAAATGTTTACTACGTAATTTTAATGGTAACCAGGAATCATGGAATCCACGAACGTAGGAAACTTCTGGGCATGTGTCTTTTGATATACTGAATTTGTAATCCAAATCGACAGGAAAAATCAGGGCATCTTACTGAGAATTGAAAGGAAATCCGGTTCTAGGGGTTCTTATTTTCCAGATTCTACATGGCCACTTGATAAGGTTTAATCAGCAATCTGGGCTTCTGTGTCCCTACATTTTCAGAGCTACTTGCTCCATGGTTAAGCTAAATATGTCATTACATATTCTCAAGATCTTGCTAGTACTCTTGTTAGTTGTAATCATGGATTTGGCCCTAGGAATCCTTTTGTTTCCTGGGACCATCTACGACCATAATCATATTCCCCAGAATCAAAAGGTATATTGATAAAAAATTCCTCAATTCAGGTGACCTCAAAGTACAGAAAATTCTTGTGGGTGGGCAGGTAGGAATTAGGTGTTTGAGTTTTGAATATTCCACATTTTCGGGAGGTCTTGTGAAGGGGAACCAGGAATCGTGGCTTCCAGTTTCCAAAGAACATTATGGATATCTTTCTCTTGATATCCAAAAAACTGAAATTCTGGGTCACCAGGAACAATCTCACCAACCTGCAGAGTGAAGCAAGTACCTGGGTAATGGAGGTCATCATATACTGGAAACTGCACGTCATATTGGTAAGGAAATATAAGGAATCTTCCCTATATGAGTCCTCATTCCCAAAAACTACAGGTCGTCTTCCTAAGATGTAACCACGAATCAGGTTTTTGAAGTAGGAATCTGGTAATGGGAGGCCTCACATAAAGGAAATTTCACTGACTATTGCTAAGTAAGAATAAGGAATCTGCGTTACTCAGGGTGTCAAAACCAAAAAAGCTTAAGGTCATCTTGCTATGGGCTAAACAGGAATCATGGTGTTTTCCAGCATGAAACTGGAAAATGGAGTCCTTATTTACAGGCAACTACAAGACCTTTTGCTAAGACAGAATAAGGCATCTGGGTTACACGCGTCCTCAATCCCAAAAATCTACAGAGCATCTTGGAAAGTTCTGAAAATAATCAGAGTTTCGAAGCAGGATGTATCTAATGAGAGTCCAAATATACAGGTAAATACACAGCCCCTTTCCAAGGGTGAAAAAGAGTCGGTATTACAGCAGTCCTCAGTCCTTAAAATCAACAGGCCATCTGCTCCTGGTTAAACAAGAATCAGGGTTTAGAACCTGAAACATAGGTAATAGCAGTCCTCACTTGCAGAATCTACATGATCTCTAGGTAATGAGAACTAAGAAACCTCTTTTAAATGGTTCCTCCATCATAATATGTACATGACAGGTTGCTAATGGGAAAACAAGAATCAGTGTTTCCAAACAGGATTCTGGGAAAAGGGAGTCCTTATACACAGGACATTACACGGCTCCTCGGTAAAGAAGAATAAGGAATCTGTGATACACTAGTCCACAATCCGAAAAATTCTCAGGGTGTCTTGCTGCGGTATAAACAAGAATCAAGACTTTGAGCTCGTCTCATGTTTCAGAGATATTTGGCTAGTGGGTGTTATGAATCAGTCATTTCAGGACTCCAGCAACATTTTGGTCCTCCTGAGAGTTGTAATCGGGTATCTGGTAGTAAAAATCTCTTACGTTCCTCAGGACAATTAAGGACAGATTTCCGGGAAAAAAGTACCATATTGCCATATTTGGATGTAACATTGGTCTTAAGATGAACTTGGTAATCTTTAAATTTCCGTTTGAACTTTATTTGTAGAGGGGCCGAGGGTTACCAGTTCAAAATATTTAGGACGAATTATAAAAATGTAACAAGGATCCATGGATTCCACGTCCTTAGAAAACATGTGGGCATCTGCATTTTTGTACAAAGAGTTTTGGAATCCACATGGACAGGGAAATTGAGGGCATCTTGCTGAGAACGGAAAGAGAATCCAGGTCTTGGATTTCTCAATCGCCTAAATCTACAAATTGTCTTGATAAGGTTTAAACAGCAATCTGGGCTTCTATGTCGTCATATTTTTAGTGTGTCTTTTGAAAACGAACCAGGAATCTTGGGTTCCAATTCCTCAAGAACTTTATGGGATTCTTTCTCTTGATATCCAAGCAACTGAAATTCTAGGTCACCGGGATATCTTGGTGTCTTGCTGAGAATGAAGCAGGAATTTCAGTAATGGGAGTCCTCATATACAGAACACTACACGACCTGTTGTTATGGAAGAATAAGGATTCTTGTTTACACTAGTACTCCATCCCAAAAACCTACAGACCGTCTTGCTAAGAGATAACTGCCATTCAGGTTGTGGGTGTAGGAATCTGGATAATGGGAGCCATCATATACAGGAAAGTGCAGTGTCTATTCCTAAAGGAGACTGCACTGTCTATTCCTAAAGGAGAATAAGGAATCTGGTTTACAAGTGTTCTCCATCACAATCAATCCTCAGGGTTTCTTGCTAAGTGCTAAACACGAATTTGAGTTTTTGAAGCATATGCTAGGGAAATGATATCCTCATATACAGCCAAATGCACTGACTTTTCCTAATAAATAGTAAGGAATGTGGGTGACATGCTTTCTCAATCTCCAAAAATGTACACGGCATCTTCCTAAGATCTAAACAAGAATCAAGCTTTTGACGCATATATTTGTGAACAGGAGTACTCATATACAGGTAACTGCACGACTGTTGCTAAAAATAAGGAATCTGGGTTATACGAGTCCTCAGTCCTGAAAATCTACAGGGCATCTTGCTGACGACTAAAGAAGAATCAGGGATCGAGGCATGAATGTGTGTAATAGCAATCCTCATATACAGGAAACTGCATGGTCTCTTGCTAATAAAAGAGAAGAAATCTGTTTTCCAAGGTTCCTCTATCAAAAAATCTACATGACTTCTTACTAAAGGCAAAACAAGAGTCAGGGTTTCAAAACAGGAATCAAGGGAAAGAGAGTCCTCAGATACAGGACACTCCATGGCCTCCAACTATGAATAAAGAATCATTGTTGTACGTGCGCTCAACCCAGAAAATTCCCACGTTGTCTGCTATGGGACAAACAAGAAACAGATCCTCGAGCTCCCCAAATGTTTCAGAGCAATTTAGCATTCGGATATTATGAATTGGTCATTTCAGGACTCCAGCAACATTCTGGTCCTCTTAAAAGTTGTAAACCGTATTGCGCACACCAAGTCCGTTAGATTCCTCAGAATAACTAAGGCCATATTCCAGGACTAAAAGAAATATTCTTGGCATATTTGGATGTAACTCTTGTCTTAAGGTGATACCTGCAATCCTTCCCCTTCCGTGTCTGTTTTTATTTTGAGAAGGGCAAGGTTTTTGCACTTGCCAAATATTTACTACGTACTTTTAAGGGTAACCAGCAATCATGGAATCCATGAACCTAGGAATCTTCTGGGCATATGTCTTTTGATATACTGAATTTGGAATCCAAATAGACAGGAAAATTCAGGGCATCTTACTGAGAATTAAAAAGAATTCCGGTTCGAGGAATTCTCATTTTCCAGAATCTACAGGGCCTCTTGATAAGGTTAAATCAGCAATCTGGGCTTCTGGGTCCCTATATTTTCAGAGGTACTTGCTCCGTGGATACACTATATCTGTCATTACACATCCCCAGGATCTTTCTGGTCCTCTTATTAGTTGTAATCAAGGATTTGGCCCTAGAAATCCTTTTGTTTCCTGGGATTATCTACGAACATAATCATATTTCCCAGAATCAAAAGGTTCATTGGTACAAAATTCCTCAAATCAGGTTACCTCAAAGTACAAAAAATTCTTGTGGGTGGCAGGTAGGAATTGGGTTTTGGGTATGGAATATTCCACATTTTGGGGACGTTTTGTGAAAGGGAACCAGAAATCTTGGATTCCAGTTTCCAAGATCCAATATGGACGTTTTTCTATTGATATTCAAAAAACTGGAATTCTCGGTCACCAGAAACTGTCTTGGCATCCTGCAGAGTGAAGCTGTCGTCATATACAGGAAAATACACGTCATATTGCTAAGGAAGTATAAGGTATCTTCCTTATATGAGTACTCAATCCCCAAAACTACAGACCGTCTTCCTAAGATTTAACCACGAATCAGGTTTTTGAAGTAGGTATCTGGGTAATGGGAGTCCTCACATAAAGGAAACTTCACTGCCTTTTGCTAAGTAAGAATAAGGAATCTGCGTTTCTCGGGTTCTCAATCCCAAAAATTTACTGAGCATCTTGTTATGGGCTAAACATGAATCATGGTGTTTTTGAGCATGAATCGGGAAAATGGAGTCCTTATTTCCAGGCAACTACATGATCTTTTGCCTAGAAAGAATAAGGAATCTGTGTAACACGAGTCCTCAATCCGAGAAATCTACAGAGCATCTTGGAAAGTTCTAAAAATATCAGAGTTGTATCTAATGGAATTCCTAATATACAGCAAAATCCACAGCCCCTTGACAAGGAAGAAAAAGAATCGGGTTTATAGCAGTCCACAATTCTTCAAATTAACAGGCCATCTACTGTGGCCTAAAGAAGAATCAGTGTTTAGAAGGTGAAACATAGGTAATAGCAGTCCTCATATGCAGAATCTACATTATCTCTAGCTAAGGAGAACTAAGAAACCTCTTTTACATGGTTCCTCCATCACAATATCAACATGATATCTTGCTAATGGCAAAACAACAATCAGTGTTTCCCAACAGGATTCTGGGGAATGGGAGTCCTCATATACAGGACATTACACGGCCCCTCTGTAAAGAAGAATAAGGAATCTGTGATACACTAGTCCACAATCTGAAAAATTCTCAGGGTGTCTTGTTGCAGTATAAGCAAGAATCAAGGCTTCGAGTTCTACTCATGTTTCGGAGATATTTGGCTTGTGCGTATTATGAATCAGTCATTTCAGGACTCCAGCAACATTCTGGTCCTCTTGACAGTTGTAATCGGGTATCTGGTAGTACAAGTACCTTAGGTTCCTCGGGAAACTTAAGGCCTGTTTCCCGGAAAAAGTATCATCTTGCCATATTTGGATGTAACTTTGGTCTTAACATGAACTTGGTAATCCTTAAATTGTAATTTGTACTTTATGTGTACAGGGGTCGAGGGCTTTCTAGTTGCCAAATATTTAATACGAATTATTAAAATGTAACCAGGATCCATGGATTCCACGTCCCTAAGACACATCTGGGCATCTGCATTTTTGTACACAGAGTTTTAGAATATACATCGATAGGGAAATTCAGGGTATCTTGCTGAGGACGGAAAGGGAATCCGGTTCTTGGTGTTCTCAATCGCCTAAATATATAAAGTCTCTTGATAAGGTTTAATCAGCAATCTGGGCGTCTATGCCGCCACATTTTTAGTGTGTCGTTTGAAAAGGGAACAGGAATTTTGGGTTCCAACTACTCAAGAACTTTATGGGAGTCTATCTTGATATCCAAGCAACTGGAATTCTAGGTCACCAGGAAATATCTTGGCGTCTTGCTGAGAATGAAGCAGTAATTTCAGTAATGGGAGTCCTCATATACAGAACACTACAAGACCTGTTGCTAGGGAAGAATATGGAATCTTAGTTACACCAGCCCTCCATCCCAAAATCCTACAGACCGTCTTGCTAAGAGATAACCACTAATCGGGTTTTGGGAGTAGGAATCTGGATAATGGGAGTCCTCATATACAGGAAACTGCACTGTCTATTGCTAAAGGGGAATAAGGTATCTGGTTTACACGTGTCCTCCATCCCAATGAAACATCAGGGTTTCTTGCTAAGGTCTAGACACGAATTTAGATTTTTGAAGCATAAACTAAGGATATGAAATCCTCATTTCCAGACAAATGCACTGATTTTCCCAAGAAAGAATAAGGAATGTAAGTGACATGTTGTCTCAATCTCCATAAATATACGGCATCTTCCGATGATCTAAACCAGAATCAAGCTTTTGACGCATGTATCTGTGAACAGGAGTACTCATACACAGGTAAGTGCATGGCTGTTGCTAAAAATAAGCAATCTGGGTTATACGAGTCCTCAGTCCTGAAAATCTACAGGTCATCTTGCTGACGGCTAAAGAAGTATCAGGGATTCGAGTCATGAATATGAGTAGTAGCAATACTCATATACAGGATACTACATGGTCTCGTGCTAATATAAGAGAAGAAATCTGTTTTCCACGGTTCCTCTATCAAAAAATCTACATGACTTCTTAGTAAGGGCTAAACAAGAATCAGGGTTTCGAAACAGGAATCAAGGGAAAGAGAGTCCTCACATACAGGAAACTACATGGCCTCCAACTACGTACGAATAAAGAATGATTGTTGTACGCGCCCTCAATCCAAAAAATTCCCAGGTTGTCTGCTATGGGACAAACAAGAAACAGATCTCCGATCTCCCCAAATGTTTCAGAGCAATTTAGCATTCGGATATTATGAATCGGTCATTTCAGGACTCCAGGAACATTCTGGTACTCTTAAAAATTGTAAATGGTATTGGGCACTCCAAGTCCGTTAGGTTCCTCAGAACAACTAAGGCCAGATTCCAGGTCAAAAAGAATCTTCTAGCCATATTTGGATGTAAATCTGGTGTTAAGGTGAATTCTGTAGTCCTTCCCCTTCCGTGTCTCTTTTTATTTATGGACAAGGGTTTTGCACTTGCCAAATGTTTACCACATACTTTTAATGGTAAACAGCAATCATGGAATCCACGAACCTAGGAAACTTCTAGGCATCTATCTTTTGATATACTGAATTTGGAATCCAAATCGACAGGAAAACTCAGGGTATCTTACTGAGAATTAAAAGGAAATCCCGTTCTAAGTATTCTCATTTTCCGGAATCTACAGGGCCTCTTGATAAGTTTTAATCAGCAATCAGGGCTTCTGTTTCCCTACATTTTCAGAGCTACTTGCTCCGTGGATACGCTAAATCTTTCATTACAGATCCTCAGGATCTTTCTGGTCCTCTTGTTAGTTTTAATTAAGGATTTCACCCTAGAAATCATTTTGTTTCCTGGGACCAACTACGACTACAATCATATTCCCCAGAATGAAAAGGTATATGGGTACAAAATTCCTCGATTTAGGTGATCTCCAAGTACAGAAAATTCTTGTGGGTGGGCAGGTAGGAATTGGGATTTGGGTTTGGAATATTCCACATTTTGGTGAGGTCTTGTGAAGGGGAACCAGGAATCTTGGATTCCAGATTCCAAAGAACATTATGGACGTCTTTCCCTCGATATTCACAAAACTGGAATTCTCGGTCATCAGGAACTGTCTCGGCATCCTGCAGAGGAAAGTAGGAAACTGGGTAATGGAGGTGGTCATATACAGGAAACTACACGTCATATTGTTAAGGAAGTATAAGAAATCTTCCTTATATGAGTAGTCAGTCCCAAATCTACAGGCCGTCTTCCAAAGTGGTAACCACGAATTTGATATTTGAAGTAGGAATCTGGCTAATGGGAGTCCTCAGATACAGTAAACTTCACGGCCTATTGCTAAGTAACAATAAGCAATCTGCGTTACTCAGATCCTCAATCCCAAAAAAGCTTAAGATCATCTTGCTATGGGCAAAACACGAATCATGGTGTTTCAAGCATGAATCTGGGAAATGGAGTCCTTATTTACAGGCAACTACATGACCTTGTGGTAAGAAAGAATAAGGAATCTGGGTTACACGAGTCCTCAATCCCAAAAATCTACAGAGCATGTTGGAAAGTCTAAAAGAAGCAGAGTTTCGAAGCAGGATGTATGTAATGAGAGTCTAATATACAGGAAAATTCACAGCCCCTTGCCATGGAAGAAAAACAATTGTGGTTATAGCAGTTCTGTCCTTAAAATCAAGAGTCCATCTGCTGTGGGCTAAACAAGAATCAGGGTTTAGAAGCTGGAACATAGGTAATAGCAGTCCTCATATGCAGAATCTATATGATCTCTAGCTAAGGGAAACTAAGAAACCTTTTTACACGGTTCCTCCATCACAATATCTACATGACATCTTGCTAATGGCAAAACCAGAATCAGGGTTTCCAAACAGGATTCTGGGGAAAGGGAGTCCTCATATACAGGACATTACACGGCCCCTCGGTAAAGAAGAAAAAGGAATCTGTGATACCCAAGTCCAGAATCCGAAAAATACTCAGTGTGTCTTGCTGCGGTATAAACAAGAATGAAGGCTTAGAGCTGGTCTCATGTTTCAGAGATATTTGGCTTGTCGGTATTATGAATCAGTTATTTCAGGACTCCATCAACATTCTGGACCTCTTGAGAGTTGTAATCTGGTAACTGGTAGTACAAATCCCTTAAGTGCCTCGGGACAATTAAGGCCAGATTCCCAGAAAAAAAGTATCATATTGCCGAATTTGAATGTAACTTTGGTCTTAAGATGAACTTGGTAATCCTTAAATTTCCATTTGTACTTTATTTGTAGAGGGGCCGAGGGTTTGGCAGTTGCCAAATATTTAGTAGAAATTATTAAAACCTAACCAGGATCCATGGATTCCAAGTCCCTAGGAACATCCAGGCAACTGCATTTTGTACACAAAGTTTTGGAATCCCCATGGACAGGGAAATTCAGGGCATCTTGCTGAGAACGGAAAGGGATTCCGGTTCTTGGAGTTCTCAATCACCTAAATCTACAAAGTCTCTTGATAAGGTTTAATCAGCAATCTGGGCTTCTATGTCGCCACATTTTTAGTGTGTCTTTAGAAAATGGCCCAGGAATCTTGGGTTCCAATTACTCAAGAAATTTATGGGAGTCTTTCTCGTGATATCCAAGCAACTGGAATTCTAGGTCACCAGTAAATATCTTGGCGTCTTGCTGAGAATGAAGCAGGAATTTCAGTAATGGGAGTCCTAATATACAGAACACTACACTACCTGTTACTACGGAAGAATAAGGAATCTTGGTTACATGAGGCTTCCATCCCAAAAACCTACAGGCCGTCTTGCTAAAAGATAACCACCATACGGGTTTTGGGAGTAGGAATCTGGATAATGGGAGTTCTCATATACAGGAAACTGCACTGTCTATTGCTAAGGAGAATAAAGAATCTGGTTTACACTTGTCCTCCATCCCAATAAAACTTCAGGGTTTCTTGGTAAGGGTTAAACAAGATTTTGGGTTTTTGAAACATAAACTAGGGAAATGAAATGCTCATATACAGACAAATGCACTGTCTTTTCCTAAGAAAATATAAGGAATGTAGGTGACATGCTTTCTCAATCTCCAAAAATATATACAGTGTCTTCCTAAGATCTAAACAAGAATCAAGATTTCGACGCATGTATCTGTGAAGAGGAGTACCCATATACAGTTAACTGCACGGCTGCTGCTAAAAGTAAAGAATCTGGATTATACGAGTCCTCAGTCCTCAAAATCTACAGGGCATCTTGCTGACGTCTAAAGAAGAATCAGGGATTCGAGGTATGATTGTGGGTAATAGCTATCCTCATATACATGAAACTACATGGACTCTTGCAAATAAAAGAGAAGAAATCTGTTTTCCACAGTTCCTCTATCAAAAAATCTACATGACTTCTTACTAAGGGCTAAACAATAATCAGGGTTTTGAAACAGGAATCAAGGGAAAGAGAGTCCTCACATACAAGACACTACATGACCTCCACTAAGTACGAATAAATAATCATTTTTGTACGCGCCCTCAATCCAAAAAATTCCCAGGTTGTCTGCCTCGGGACAAACAAGAAATAGATCTTCGAGTTCCCCAAATGTTTCAGAGCAATTTAGCAATTGGATATTATGAATCGCTCATTTCAGGACTCGACCAACATTCTGGTCCTCTTAAAACTTGTAAATGGTATTGGGCACTCCAAGTCCGTTAGTTTCCACAGAACAACTAAGGCCAGATTCCAGGACAAAAAGAATCTTCTCGCCATATTTGGATGTAACTGTGGTCTAAGGTAAACCCTGTATTCCTTCCCCTTCCTTGTCTCTTTTTATTTTGAGAAGGGACAAGCGTTTTAAATTGCAAAATATTTACTACATACCTTTAATACTAACCAGCAATCATGGAATCCACGAAACTAGGAAACTTCTGGGCATCTCTCTTTAATATAGTGAATTTGGAATAGAAATGGACAGGAAAAATCAGGGCATCTTACTGAGAATTAAAAGGAAATCCGGTTCTAGGAGTTCTCATTTTTCGGAATCTACAGGGCCACTTGTAAGGTTTAATTAGCTTAATCTGGGCTTCTGGGTCCCTACATTTTCAGAGCTACTTGCTCCGTGGATATGCTAAATCTGTCATTACAGATCCTCAGGCTCTTATTGGTCCTCTTGTTAGTTGTAAACAAGGGCTTGGCTCTAGAAATCCTTTTGTTACCTGGGACCATCAACGACCATAATCATATTCCCCAGAATCAAAAGTTTTATTAGTACCAAATTCCTCGATTCAGGTGACCTCAAAGTATAGAAAATTCTTGTGGGTGCGCAGGTAGGAATTGGGATTTGGGGTTTGGAATATTTCAACTTTTGGGGAGGTATTGTGAAGGGGAACCAGGAATTTTGGATTCCAGTTCCCAAAGAACATTATGAACGTCTTTCTCTTGATTTCCAAAAAACTGGAATTCTTGGTCTCCAGGAACTGTCTCAGCATCCTGCAGAGTGAAGCAGGAAGCTGGGTAATGGAGGTCGCCATATACAGGAAACTACACGTCATATTGATAAGGAAGTATAAGGAATCTTCCTTTTATGAGTCCTCAATCCCAAAAACTACAGGCTATCATTCTAAGACGTAACCACGAATCAGGTTTTTGAAGCAGGAACCTGGGTAATGGGAGTCCTCACATAAAAGAAACTACAATGCCTATTACTCTGTAAGAATAAGGAATCTGCCTTACTCGTGTCCTCAATCCCAAAAAAGCTTAAGGTCATCTTGGTATGGGCTAAGTACGAATCATGGTGTTTTTGAGCATGAATCTGGATAATGGAGTCCTTATTTACAGGCAACTACATGACCTTTTGGAAGAAAGAATAAGGAATCTGGGTTACAGGAGTCCTCAATCAGAAAACTCTACAAGGCATCTTGGAAAGCTCTAAAAAGAATCAGACTTTCGAAGCAGGATGTATCTAATTAGAGTACTAATATACAGGAAAATACACAGCCCCTTGCCAAGGGTGAAAAAGAATCGGGGTTATAACAGTTGTCAGTCCGTAAAATCAACTGGCCATCTGCTGTGGACTAAACACAAATCAGGGTTTAGAAGCTGGAACATAGGTATTAGCAGTCCCCATTTGCAGAATCTACATGATCTATAGCTAAAGAGAACTAAGAAACCTCTTTTACATGGTTATTCCGTCAAAATATCTACATGACATCTTGCTAATGGCAAAACAAGGATCAGGGTTTCCAAACAGGATTCTGGGTATATGGAGTCCTCATATACAGGACATTACACGGCCCCTCAGTAAAGAAGAATAAGGAATCTGTGATAAACTAGTCCACAATCCAAAAAATTATCAGGGCATCTTGATACGGTATAAACAAGCATCAAGGCTTCGAGCTCGTCTCATGTTTCAGAGATATTTGGCTTGTGGGTATTATGAATCATTCATTTCAGGACTCCAGGAACATTCTGGTTCTCTTGAGAGTTGTAATCGGGTATCTGGTAGTACAAGTTCCTTAAGTTCCTTGGGACAATTAAGGCCAGATTCCCGCAAAAAAAGTTTCATATTGCCGAATTTGGATGTAATTTTGGTTTTAAGATGAACTTGGTAATCCTTAAATTTTCTTTGGTAGTTTATTTGTAAAGGGGCCGAGGGTTTCGCAGTTGCCAAATATTTAGTACGAATTATTAAAATGTAACCAGTATCCATAAATTCCAAGTCCCTAGGAACATCTAGGCATCTCCATTTTTGTACACTGAATTTTGGAATCCCCATGGTCAGGGAAATTCAGGGCATCTTGCTGAAACGGAAAGGGATTCCGGTTCTTAGAATTCTCAATCACCTAAATCTACAAAGTCTCTTGATAAGGTTTAATCAGCAATCTGGGCTTCTATGTCACCACATTTTTAGGTCATCTTTTGAGAAGGGACCAGTAATCTTGGGTTCCAATTCGTCAAGAACTTTATGGGAGTCTTTCTCGTGATATCCAAACAACTGGAATTCTATGTCACCAGGAAATATTTTGGCATCTTGCTGAGAATGAAGCAGGAATTCAGTAATGGTAATCCTCATATACAGAACACTACAGGACCTGTTGCTACGGAAGAATAAGGAATCTTGGTTACACGAGGGCTCCATCCCCAAAACCTACAGACCGTCTTGCTAAGAGATAAACACCATTCGGGTTTTGGGAGTAGGAATCTGGATAATGGAAGTCCTCATATACAGAAAACTGCACTGTCTATTGCTAAAGGAGAATAAGGAATCTGGTTTACACGTTTCCTCCATCCCAATAAAACTTCAGGGTTTCTTGCTAAGGGTTAAACACGTATTTCGGTTTTTCAAGCATAAACTAGGGAAATGAAATACTCATATACAGACAAATGCACTGACTTTTCCTAAGAAAGTATAAGGAATGTGGGTGATATTTTTTCTCAATCTCCAAAAAAATATACAGCGTCTTCCTAAGATCTAAACAACAATCAAGCTTTCAATGCATTTATCTGTGAAGAGGAGTACTCATATATAGGTAACTGCAAGGCTGTTGTTAAAAATAAGGAATCTGGTTTATACGAGTCCTCACTCCTGAAAATCTACAGGGCATCTAACTGATGGCTAAAGAAGAATGAGGGATTCGAGGCATGAATGTGGGTAATAGCAATCCTCATATACAGGAAACGACATGGCCTCTTGCTAATAAAAGAGAAGAAATCTGTTTTCCACGGCTCCTCTATCAAAAAATCTACATGTCTTCTTACTAAGGGATAAACAAGAATCAGGGTTTCGAAAAAGGAATCAAGGAAAAGAGCGTCCTCACATACAGGACACTACATGACCTACAACTAAGTACGAATAAAGAATCATTGTTGTACGCGCCCTCAATCCAGATAATTCCCAGCTTGTCTGCTATGGGACAAACAGGAAACACATCTTCGAGTCCCCAAATGTTTCAGATCTATTTAGCTTTCGGATATTATGAATCAGTCATTTCAGGACTCCAGCAACATTCTGGTCCTCGTGAGAGTTGTAATTGGTATCTGGTAGTACAAATCCCTTAAGTTCCTTGGGACAATTAAGGCCAAATTACCGGAAAAAAAGTATCATATTGCGGTATCTGGATTTAAAATTGGTCTTAAGATGAAATTGGTAATCCTTAAATTTCCGTTTGTACTTTATTTATTGAGGGGTCGAGGATTTTGCAGTTGCTAAATATTTAGTAAGAACTATTAAAATGTAACCAGGATCCATGTATTCCATGTCCTTGGGAAACATCTGGGCATCTGCATTTTTGTACAAGGAATTTTGGAATCCACATGGACAGGGAAATTCAGGGTATCTTGCTGAGAATGGAAAGTGAATCCCATTCTTGTAGTTCTCAATCGCCTAAATTTACAAAGACTCTTGACAAGATTTAATCAGCAATCTGGGCTTCTATGTCGCCACATTTTTAGTGTGTCTTTTGAAAAGGGACCAGGAATCTTGGGTGCCAATTCCTCAAGACCTATATGGGAGTCTTTCTCTTGATATCCAAGCAACTCTAATTTGAAGTCACCAGGAAATATCTTGGCGTCTTGCTGAAAATGAAGCAGGAATTTCAGTAATGGGAGTCGTCATATACAGAACACTACACGACATGTTGCAAGGGAAGTATAAGGAATCTTGCTTACATGAGGCCTCCATACCAAAAACCTACAGACCGTCTTGCTAAGAGATAACCACCATTAAGGTTTTGGAAATAGGAATCTGCATAATGGGAGTCCTTATATACAAGAAACTGCGCTGTCTATAGCTAAAGGAGAATAAGGAATCTGGTTTATACGTGTCCTCCATCCCAATAAAACTTCAGGTTTCTTGATAAGGGCTAACACGAATTTGGGTTTTTGAAGCATAAACTAGGGAAATGAAATGCTCATATACAGACAAATGCACTGACTTTTCTTAAGAAAGAATAAGGAATGTGGGTGACATGTTTTCTCAATCTCCAAAAAAAATACGGCCTCTTCCTAAGATCTAAACAAGAATCAAGCTTTCGACGCATGTATCTGTGAACAGGAGTACTCATATACAGGTAACTGCATGGCTGTGGCTAAAAATAAGGAATCTGGGTTATATGAGTCCTCAGTCCTCAAAATCTAGAGGGCATCTTGCTGACGGCTAAGAAGATTCAGGGATTCGAGGCATAAATGTGGGTAATAGCAATCCTCATATACAGGAAACTACATGGCCTCTTGCCAATAAAAGAGAAGAAATCTGTTTTCCACGGTTCCTCTGTAAAACATCTACATGACTTCTTACTAAGGGCTCCAAAAGAATCAGGGTTTCGAAAAGGAATCAAGGGAAAGAGAGTCCTCACATACAGGCCACTACATGGCCTCCAACTAAGTACGAATAAAGAATTATTGTTGTACATGCCCAAAATCCAAAAAATTCCCAGGTTGTCTGCTGGGACAAACAAGAAACAGATCTTCAAGCTCCCCAAATGTTTCAGAGCAATTTAGCATTCGGATATTAAGAATCAGTCATTTCACGACTCCAGCAACTTTCTGGTCCTCTTAAAAGTTTTAAATGTTATTGGGGACTCCAAGTACATTACTTTCCTCAGAACAACTAAGGATAGATTCCAGTACAAAAAGAATCTTCTTGCCATATTTGGATGTAACTCTGATCTTCAGTTGAACCCTGTAATCCTTCCCCTTTCATTTCTCTGTTTATTTTTAGAAGGGACAAGGGATTTGCACTTGCCAAATGTGTACTATGTACTTTTAATGGTAACCAGGAATCATGGAATCCACGATTCTAGGAAACTTCTGGGCATCTGTCTTTTGAAATAGTGAATTTGGAATCCAAATGTACAGGAAAAATTAGGGATTCTTACTGAAAATTAAAAGGAAATCAGGTTCTCGGAGTTCTCATTTTCTGGAATCTACAGGACCTCTTCATAAGAAATCTGGGCTTCTGGGTCCCTATATTTTCAGAGCTACTTGCTCCGTGGATATGCTAAATCTGTCATTGAAGATCCTCAGGCTCTTTCTGGTCCTTTTGTTGGTTGTAATCAAGGATTTGGCCGAAAAAACTTTTGGATTCCTGGGACTATCAACGACCATAATAATATTCCCCAGAATCAAATGGTATATTGGTACACAATACCTCGATTCAGGTGACCTCAGAGTACAGAAAATTCTTATGGGTGGGCAGGTAGGAATTGGCGTTTTGGGTTTGGAATATTCCACATTTTGGGGAATTCTTGTTAAGGGGAACCAGGAATCCTGGATTCCAGTTCCCAAAGAATATTATGGACGTCTTTCTCTTGATATTCAAAAAACTGGAATTCTCGGTCACCAGGAACTGTCTCGGCATCCTGCAGAGTGAAGAAGGAAGCTGGGTAATGGAGGTCGTCATATACAGGAAACTACACGTCATACTGCTAAAGAAGTATGAGGTATCTTCCTTATATAAGTCCTCAATCCCCAAAACTACAGGCCACCTTCTTAAGACGTAATCACGAATCAAGTTTTTGAAGTAGGAATCTGGGTAATGGGAGTCCTCACATAAAGGAAACTTCACTGCCTATTGCTAAGTAAGAATAAGGATTCTGCATTTCTCGGGACTTCAATCCCAAAAAGCTTAAGGTCATCTAGCTATGAGCTAAACATGAATCATGGTGTTTTCCAGCATGAATCTGGAAAATGTAGTCCTTATTTAAAAGCAACTACATGACCTTTTGCTAAGAAAGAATAAGGAATCTGGGTTACACGAGTCCTCAATCCCAAAATTCCACAGAACATCTTGGAAAGATCTAAAAAGAATCAGAGTTTCGAAGCAGGATGTATCTAATGAGAGTCTTAATATACAGAAAAATACACAGACCCTTGCCAAGGAAGAAAAATAATCGGGGTTATAGCAGTCCTCAGTCCTTAAAAGAAACAGGCCAACAGTTATGGGCTAAACAACAATCAGGGTTTAGAAACTGGAACATAGGTAATAGAAGTCCCAATATGCAGAATCTACATGATCTCTAGCTAAGGAGAATGAACAAACCTCTTTTACATGGTTCCTACATCACAATATCTACATGACATCTTGCTAAAGGCAAAACCAGAATCAGGGTTTTCAAACAGTATTCTGGTGAAAGGGAGCCCTCATATACAGGACAATACAGAGGCCCTCGGTAAAGAAGAAAAAGGAATCTGTGATACCCAAGTCCAGAATACGAAAAATTCTCAGTGCGTCTTACTGCGGTATAAACAAGAATGAAGGCGTAGAGCTGGTCTCCTATTTTAGAGATATTTGGCTTGTGGGTATTATGAATCAATCATTTCAGGACTCCATCAACATTCTGGTCCTCTTGAGAGTTGTAATCGGGTATCTGGTAGTACAAATTCCTTAAGTTCCTCGGGCAATTAAGGACAGATTCCCGGAAAAAAGTATCATATTGCCGAATTTGGATGTAACTGTGATCTTAAGATGAACTTGGTAATCCTTCAATTTCCATTTCTACTTTATTTGTAGAGGGGACCAGGGTTTCGCAGTTGCCAAATATTTAGTACGAATTATTAAAATGTAACAAGGATCCATGGATTCCAAGTCCCTAGGAACATCTACGCATCTGCATTTTGTACACAGAGTTTTAGAATCCCCATGGAGAGGGAAATTCAGGGCATCTTGCTGAGAACAGAAAGGGATTCTGGTTCTTGGAGTTCTCAATTACCTAAATCTACAAAGTCTCTTGATAAGGTTTAATCAGCAATCTGGGCTTCTATGTCGCCACATTTTTAGTGTGTCTTTTGAAAAGGGACCAGGAATCTTGGGTTCCAATTCCTCAAGAAATTTATGGGAGTCTTTCTCTTGATATCCAAGCAACTGGAATTCTAGGTCACGATGAAATATTTTGACGTCTTGTTGAGAATGAAGCAGGAATTTCAGTAATGGGAGTCCTCATATACAGAATACTACACGACCTGTTGCTACAGAAGAATAAGGAATCTTGGTTACAGGAGGCCTCCATCCCAAAAACCTACAGACCGTCTTACTAAGAGATAACCACCATTCGGGTTTTGGGAGTAGGAATCTGGATATGGGAGTCCTCATACACAGGAAACTGCACTGTCTATAGCTAAAGCATAATAAGAAATCTGGTTTACACGTGTCCTCCACCCCAATAAAACTTCAGGGTTTCATGCTAAGGGCTATACACGAATTTGGGTTTTTGAAGCATAAACTAGGGAAATGAAATACTCATATACAGACAAATGCACTGACTTTTCCTAAAAAGTATAAGGAATGTGGGTGACATTTTTTCTCAATCTCCAAAAAATATATGTCGTCTTCCTAAGATCTAAACAAGAATCAAGATTTAGACGCATGTATCTGTGAAGAGGAGTACTCATATACAGGTAACTGCACGGCTGTTGCTAAAAATAAGGAATCTGATTTATACAAGTCCTCAGAACTGAAAATCTACAGGGCATCCTGTTGATGGCTAAAGAAGAATGAAGGATTCGAGGCATGAATGTGAGTAATAGCAATTCTCATATACAGGAAACTACATGGCCTCTTGCTAATAAAATATAAGAAATCTGTTTTCCACGATTCCTCTATCAAAAAATTTACATGACTTCTTACTAAGGGATAAACAAGAATCAGGGTTTTGAAACAGGAATCAAGGAAAAGAGAGTCCGCACATACAAGACACTACATGGCCTCCAACAAAGTACGAATAAAGAATCATTGTTGTACGCGCCCTCAATCCACAAAATTCCCGGCTTGTCTGCTATGGGACAAACAAGAAACAGATCTTTAGCTCCTCAAATGTTTCAGAGCAATTTAGCTTTCGGATATTATGAATCGGTCATTTCAGGACTCCAGCAGCATTCTGGTCCTCTTAAATGTTATAAATGGTATTGGGCCCTCCATGTCCGTTAGGTTCCTCAGAACATCTAAGACCAGATTTCAGGATAAAAAAAATCTTCTTGCCATATTTGGATGTAACTCTGGTGTTTATGTGAACCGTATAATCCTTCCCCTTCCATGTCTCATTTTATTTTGAGAAGGGACAAGGTTTTTGCAATTTCCAAATGATTACTCAGTACTTTTACTGGCAACCAGGAATCATGGAATCCACGAAACTAGGACATTTCTGGGATATCTGTCTTCTGATATACTGAGTTTGGAATCTAAAACGACAGGAAAAATCCGGGCATCTTACTAAGAATAAAAAGGAATTCTGGTTCTAGGAATTCTCATTTTCCGGAATCTACAGGGCCTCTTGAAAAGGTTTCATCAGCAATTTGGTCTTCTGGGTATCTACATTTTCAGGGCTACTTGCTTGGTGGATACGGTAAATCTGTCCTTACAGATCCTCAGAATATTTCTGGTCCTCTTCTTAGTTGTAATCAAGGTTTTGGCCCTAGAAATCCTTTTGATTCCTGGGACCATCTACGACCATAATCATATTCCCCAGAATCAAAAGGAATATTGGTACAAAATTCCTCGATTCAGGTCACCTCAGAGTACAGAAAATTCTCTTGGGTGGGCAGGTAGCAATTGGGGTTTTGGGTTGGGAATATTCCAGATTTTGGGGAGGCCTTGTGAAGGTGAACCAGGAATCTTGGATTCCAGTTCCCAAAGATCATTATGTATGTCTTTCTCTTGATATCCAAAAATCTGAAATTCTCAGTCACCAGGAAATGTCTCGGCATCCTGCAGTTTGAAACAGGAAGCTGGGTAATGAAGCACATCATATACAGGAAACTACACGTCATATTGCTAAGGAGGTATAAGGAATTTTCCTTATATGTGTACTCAATTCCAAAAACTGCAGGCCGTCATCCTAAGATGTAACCACGAATCAGGTTTTTGAAGTAGGAATCTGGGTAAGTGGAGTCCTCACATAAAGGAAAGTTCACTGTGTATTGCTATGTAAGAATAAGCAATCTGTGTTACTCGGGTCCTCAGTCGCAAAAAAGCTTAAGCTCATTGTGCTATGGGTTAAAGACAAATCATGGTGTTTTCGAGCATGAATCTGTAAAATGGAGTACTTATTTACAGGCTACTACATGACCTTTTGCCTAGAAATTATAAGGAATCTGGGTTAAACGAGTCCTCAATCCTAAAAATCTACAGAGCATATTGGAATGTTCTAAAAAGAATCAGAGTTTCGAAGCAGAATGTATCTAATGAGAGTCCAAATATACAGGAAAATACACAGCCCCTTGCCAAGGAAGAAAAATAATCAGGGTTATAGCAGTCCTCCGTCCTTAAAATCAACAGGCCATCTGCTGTGGGCTAAAGAAGAATCAGGGTTTAAAAGCTGGAACATAGGTAATAGCAGTCCTCATATGCAGAATCTACATGATCTCTAGCTAAGGAGAATTAACAAACCACTTTTACACGTTTCCTCCATCACAGTATCTACATGACATCTTGCTAATGGCAAAACAAGAATCAGGGTTTCCAAACAGGATTCTGGGAAAAGGGAGTCCTCATATACAGGACATTACATGGCCCCTCGGTGAAGAAGAATAAGGAATCTGTGATACACTAGTCCACAATACGAAAAATTCTCAGGACGTCTTGCTGCGGTATAAACAAGAATCAAGGCTTCGAGCTCGTCTCATGTTTCAGAGATATTTTGCTTGTGTGTATTATGAATCATTCAATTCAGGACTCCAACAACATTCTGGTCCTCTTGAGAGTTGTAATCGGGTATCTGGTAGTACAAATCATTTAAGTTCCTCGGTAAAATTAAGGCCAGATTCCCGGAATAAAGTATCATATTGCTGTGTTTGGATGTAAATTTGGTCTTAAGATGAACTTGGTAATCCTTAAATTTCCGTTTGTACTTATTTGTAAAGGGGCTGAGGGTTTTGCAGTTGCTAAATATTTAGTACAAATTATTAACATGTAACCAGGATCCATGGATTCCACGTCCTTGGGAAACATCTGGACATCTGCAGTTTTTACACAGAATTATGGAATCCACATGAACAGAGAAATCCAGGGCATTTTGCTGAGAAAGGAAAGGGAATCCCGTTCTTGGAGTTCTCCATCACTTAAATTTTCAAAGTCTCTTGATAAGGTTTAATCAGCAATCTGACCTTCGATGTCACCACATTTTTAGTGTGCCTTTTGAAAAGGGACCAGGAATCTCTGGTTCCAATTCCTCAAGAACTTTATGGGAGTCTTTCTCCTCATATACAAGCAAGTGAAATTCTAGGTCACCACGAAATATCTTGACGTCTCACTGAGAATGAAGCAGGAATTTTAGTAATGGGAGTCCTCATATACAGAACACTACACGACCTGTTGCTACAGAAGAATAAGGAAACTTGGTTACACGAGGCCTCCATCCCAAAAACCTACAGACCGTTTTGATAAGAGATAACCACAATTCAGGTTTTGGGAGTAGGAATCTGGATAACAGGAGTCCTCATATACAGGAAAGTGCACTGTCTATTGCTAAAGGAGAATAAGAAATGTGGTTTTCACGTGTCCTCCATCCCAATAAAACTTCAGGGTTTCTTGCTAAGGGCTAAATATGTATTTGGGTTTTGGAGCATAAACTAGGGAAATGAAATGCTCATATACAGACAAATGCACTGACTTTTCCTAAGAAAGGATAAGGAATGTGGGTAACATGTTTTCTCAATCTCCAAAAAAATTATACGGCGTTTTCCTAAGATCTAAACAAGAATCAAGCTTTTGACGCAAGTATCTGTGAACAAGAGTACTCATACAGGTAAACGCATGGCTGTTGCTAACAATAAGGAATCTGGGTTATATGAGTCCTCAGTCCTGAAAATCTACAGGGCATCATGCTGACGGCTAAAGAAGAATCAGGGAATCGAGGCATGAATGTGTGTAATAGCAATCCTCATATACAGGAAACTACATGGCCTCCTGCTAATAAAAGAGAAGAAATCTGTTTTCCACGGTTCCTCTATCAAAAAATCTACATGACTTATTACTAAGGGCTAAACAAGAATCTGCGTATCAAAAAAGGAATCAGGGAAAGAGAGTCCTCACATACAGGACACTACATGACCTCCAACTAAGTACGAATAAAGAATCATTTTTGTTCGTGCTCTCAATTCGGAAAATTCCCAGGTTGTCTGCTATGGGACAAACAAGAAACAGATCTTCAGCTCCCCAAATGTTTCAGAGTATTTTAGCATACGGATATTATGAATCGGTTATTTCAGGACTCCAGAAACATTCTTGTCCTCTTAAAAGTTGTAAATGGTATTGGGCACTCTAAGTACCTTAGGTTTCCCAGAACAACTAAGGCCAGATTCCAGGACAAAAAGAATCTTCTTGCCATATTTGGATGTAACTTTGTTCTGAAGGTGAACCCTGCAATCCTTCCCCTTCCATGTTTCTTAGTATTTTGAGAAGGGACAAGTGTTTTGCACATGCCAAATGTTTACTAGGTACTTTTAAGGTGAACCAGGAGTCATGGAATCCCCGAAACTAGGAAACTTATGGGCATCTGTCTTTTGATATACAGAATTTGGAATCCAAATCGACAGGAAAAATCAGGGCATCTTACTGAGAATAAAAAGGAAATCCTGTTCTAGGAGTTCTCATTTTCCGGAAACTACAGGGCCTCTTGACAAGGTTTAATCAGCAATCTTGTCTTCTGCGTCCCTACATTTTCAGAACTACTTGCTCCGTGAATATGCTATATCTGGCCTTCCAGATCTTCAGGATCTTCTTGGTTCTTTTGTTAGTTGTAGTCAAGGATTTGGCCCTAGAAATCCTTTTGTTTCCTGGGACCATCTACGACCATAATCATATTCCCCAGGATCAAAAGAAATATTGGTACAAAATTCCTCGGTTAAGGTGACCTCAAAGTACAGAAAATTCTTGTGGGTGGGCAGATAGGAATTGGGGTTTTGGGTGTGGATTATTCCACACATTGGGGAGGTCTTATGAATGGGAATCAGGAATCTTGGATTCCAATTCCCAAAGAACATTATGGACGTCTTTCTCTTGATATCCAAAAACTGAAATTCTTGCTCACTAGGAACTGTCTCGGCATCCTGCAGCGTGAAGCAGGAAGCTGGGTAATGAAGGTTGCCATATACAGGAAACTACACATCATATTGCTATGGAAGTATAAGGAATCTTCCTTATATGAGTCCTCAAACCCTAAAAACTACAGGCTGTTTTCCTAAAAAGTAACCATGAATCAGGCTTTTGAAGTAGGAATCTAGGTTATGGGAGTCCTCACATAAAGGAAATTTCACTGCCTATTGCTAAGTAAGAATAAGGAATCTGTGTTACTCGGGACCTCAATCCCAAAAAAGCTTAAGGTCATCTTGTTATGGACTAAACACAAATCATGGTGTTTCCGAATATGAATCTGAATATGGAGTCCTTATTTACTGGCTACTACATGAACTTGTGCCTAGAAAGAATAATGAATCTGGGTTACACGAGTCCTCAACCCTAAAAATCTTCAGAGCTTCTTGGAATGTTTTAAAAAGAATCAGAATTTCGAAGCAGGATGTATCTGAAGAGAGTCCTAATATATAGGAAAATACACAGTCTCTTGCCAAGGAAGAAAAAGAATCGGGGTTATAGCAGTCTTCATTCCTTAAAATCAACAGGCCATCTTCTGTGGGCCAAACAAGAATCAGGGTTTAGAAGCTGGAACAGAGGTAATAGCAGTCTGCATATGCAGAATCTACATGATCTATAACTAAGGAGTACTAAGAAACATCTTTTACACAGTTCCTCTGTCACAATATCTACATAACATCTTGCCAATGGCAAAACCAGAATCAGGGTTTCCAAACAGGATTCTGGGAAAAGGGAGTTCTTATATACAATACATTACATGGCCCCTCGGTAAAGAAGAATAAGGAATCTGTGATACACTAGTCTACAATCCGAAAAATTCTCAGGTTGTCTTACTGCGGTATAAACAAGAATCAAGGTTTCGAGCTCGTCTCATGTTTCAGAGATATTTGGCTTGTGCATATTATGAATCAGTCATTTCAGGACTCCAGCAACATTCTGGTCCTCTTGAGAGTTGTAATAGTGTACCTGGTAGTACAAATCCCGTAAGTGCCTCGGGACAATTAAGGTCAGATTACCGGGAAAAAGTATCATATTGTCGTATCTGGATGTAACATAGGTCTTAAGATGAACGTGGTAATCCTTAAATTTCTGTTTGTACTTTATTTGTAGAGGGCCCGAGGATTTTGCCGTTGCCAAATATTTAGTACGAATTATTAAAATATAACCAGGATCCATGGATTCCATGTCCCTAGGAACATATAGGCATCTGCATTTTTGTACACAGAGTTTTGGAATCCCCATGGACAGGGAAATTCATGGCATCTTGCTGAGAATGGAAAGGGATTCCGGTTCTTGGAGTTCTCTATCGTCTAAACCTACAAAGTCTCTTGATAAGGTTTCATCAGCAATCTGGGCTTCTATGTCACCACATTTTTAGTGTGTCTTTTGAAAATGGCCCAGGAATCTTGGGTTCCAATTACTCAAGAACTTTATGGGAGTCTTTCTCGTGATATCCAAGCAACTGTAATTCTAGGTCAAAAGGAATTATCTTGGCATCTTGCTGAGAATGAAGCAGGAATTTCAGTAATGAGAGTCCTCATATACAGAAAACTACACGAACTGCTGCTATGGAAGAATAAGGAATCTTGTTTACACGAGGCCTCCATCCCAAAAACCTACAGACCGGCTTGCTAAGAGATAACCACCATTCAGGTTTTGGGAATAGGAATCTGGATAATGAGGTATTCATATACAGGTAACTGCTGTGTCTATTGTGAAAGGAGAATATGGAATCTGGTTTACAAGTGTCCTCCATCCCAATAAAACTTCAGGGTTTCTTGGTAAGGGCTAAACACGAATTTGAGTTTTTGAAGCATAAACTAGGGAAATGAAATGCTCATATACAGACAAATGCACTGACTTTTCCTAAAAAATAATAAGGAATGTGGCTGACATGTTTTGTCAATCTCCAAAAAAATATATGGCGTCTTTGTAAGATCTAAACAGGAATCAAGCTTTCCACGCATGTATCTGTGAACAGGAATACTCATATACAGGTAACTGACGGCTCTTGCTAAAAATAAGGAATCTGGGTTAAACGAGTCCTCAGTCCTGAAAATCTACACTGCATCTTGCTGACAGCTA
The DNA here is from genome assembly GCF_000164805.1 of Carlito syrichta. NCBI lineage: Eukaryota > Metazoa > Chordata > Mammalia > Primates > Tarsiidae > Carlito > Carlito syrichta. The sequence continues at coordinate 16,652 of NW_007259019.1, read as the reverse complement.
AAGAAGAATCAAGGATTCGAAGCATGAATGCGGGTAATAGCAATCCTCATATACCGGAAACTACATGGCCTCTTGTTAATAAGAGAAGAAATCTGTTTTCTGTGGATCCTCTATCAAAAAATATACATGACTTCTTACTAAGGGCTGAACAAGAATCAGGGTTTTCAAACAGGAATCAAGGGAAAGAGAGTCCTCACATACAGGACACTACATGACCTCCATGCAAGTATGAATAAAGAATCATAGTTGTACCCGCCCTCAATCCAAAAAATTCCCAGGTTGTCTGCTATGGGACAATCAAGAAATAGATATTCGAGCTCCCCAAATGTTTCAGTGCAATTTAGCTTTCGGATATTATGAATCGGTCATTTCAGGACTCCAGCAACTTTCTGGTCGTCTTAAGAGTTGTAGATAGTATTGAGTTCTCCAAGTCCGTTAGGTTCCTCAGAACAACTAAGGTCAGTTTCCAGGACAAAAAAAATCTTCTTGCCATATATGGATGTAACTCTGGTGTTAAGGTGAACACTGTAATCCTTCCCCTTCAATGTCTCTTTTTATTTTGAGAAGTGACAAGGGTTTTGCACTTGCGAAATGTTTACTAGGTACTTTTTATGGTAACCAGGAATCATGGAATCCACGAACCTAGGAAGCATCTGGGCATCTGTCTTTTGATATACTGAATTTGGAATCCAAATCGACAGGAAAAATCATGGCATCTTACTGAGAATTAAAGGGACATCCTGTTCTAGGAGTTCTCATTTTCCGGAAACTACAGGGCCTCTTGATAAGGTTTAATCAGCAATCTGGGTTTCTGGGTCCCTTCATTTTCAGCACTACTTGCTCCGTGGATATGCAAAATCTGTCATTACAGATCCTCAGGATCTTTCTGGTCCTCTTGTTAGTTGTAAACAAGGATTTGGCCCTAGAAATCCTTTTGTTTCTGGGACCATCTATGACTATAATCATATTCCCCAGAATCAAACAGTATATTGGTACAAAATTCCTTGATTAGGTGACCTGAAGGTACAGAAAATTCTTGTCGGTGGGCCGGTAGGAATTGGGGTTTTGGTTTGGAATATTTCACATTTTGGGGAGGTATTGTGAAGGGCAACCATTAATCTTGGATTCCAGGTCCCAAAGAATATTATGGACGTCTTTCTCTTGATATCCAAACCTAGAATTTTCGGTCACCAGGGCCTGTCTTGGCATCCTGCAGAGTGAAACAGGAAGCTGGGTAATGGAGGTCGTCATATACAGGAAACTACACGTCATATTGCTAAGTAAGTTTAAGTAATCATCCTTATATGAGTCCTCAATCCCAAAAACTGCAGGCCGTCTTCCTAAGACTTAAACACTAATCAGGTTTTTGAAGTAGGAATCTGGGTAATGGGAGTCCTCACATAAAGGAAACATCACTGCCAATTGCTAAGGAAGAATAAGGAATGTGCGATACTCAGGTCCATAATCCTAAAAAATCTTAAGGTCATCTTGCTATGGGCTAAACACGAATCATGGTGTTTTCGAGCATGATTCTGGAAAATGGAGTCCTTATTTACAGGCAACTACATGACCTTTAGCTATTAAAGAATAAGGAATCTGGGTTACACGAGTCCTCAATCCCAAAAATCTACAGAGCATCTTGGAAAGTTCTAAAAAGAATCAGAGTTTCGAAGGAAGATGTATCTAATGAGAATCGTAATATACAGGAAAACAAACAGCTGCTAGCCAAGGGTGAAAAAGAATCGATGTTATAGCAGTCCTCAGTCCTTAAAATCAACAGGCTATCTGCTGTGGGCTAAACAAGAATCAGGGTTTAGAAGCTGGAACATGGGTAATAGCAGTCCTCTTATGCAGAATCTACATGATCTCTAGCTAAGGAGAACTAAGAAACCTGTTTTATACGGTTCCTCCATTACAATATCTACATGACATCTTGCTAATGGAAAAACAAAAATCAGGGTTTCAAAACAGGATTCTGGGAAAACGGATTCCTCATATTCAGAACATGACATGGACGCTCGGTAAAGAAGAGTAAGGGATCTGTGATACACTACTCCACAATCCGAAAAATTCTCAGGGCGTCTTGATTCGGTAAAAAAGAATCAAGGCTTCGAGCTCATCTTATGTTTCAGAGATATTTGGCTTGTAAGTATTATGAATCAGTCATTTCATGACTCCAGCAAAAATCTGGTCCTCTTTAGAGTTGTAATCGGATATCTGGTAGTACAAATCCCTTAAGTTCCTCGGGACAATTAAGGCCAGATTCCCGGAAAAAATGTATCATATTGCAGTATTTGGAAGTAACTTTGGTCTTCAGATGAACTTGTTAATTCTTAAATTTCCGTTTGTACTTTATTTGGAGAGGGGCCAAGGAATTTGCAGTTGCCAAATATTTAGTATGAATTATTAAAATGTAACCAGGATCGATGGATTCCACGTCCTTAGGAAACATCTGGGCATCTGCATTTTTGTACACAGAGTTTTGGAATCCACATGGACAGGAAAATACAGGGCATCTTGCTGAGAACGGAAAGGGAATCCGGTTCTTGAAGTTCTCAATCACCTAAATTTACAAAGTCTCTTAATAAGGTTTAATCAGCAATCCGGGATTCGATGTCGCCACATTTTTAGTGTGTCTTTGGAAAGGGACCAGGAATCTTGGGTTCCTATTCCTCAAGAACTTTATGGGAGTCTTTCTCTTGATATCCAAGCACTGGAAATATCTTGGCGTCTTGCTGAGAATGAAGCAGGAATTTCAGTAATGGGAGTTCTCATATACAGAACACTACACGACCTGTTGCTACAGAAAAATAAGGAATCTTGTTTACACGAGACCTCCATCCCAAAAACCTATAGACCGCCTTACTAAGAGATAACCACAATTCAGGTTTTGGGAGTTGGAATCTGGAAAAAGGGATTCCTCATATACAGGAAAGTGCACTGTCTATTGCTAAAGGAGAATAAGGAATCTGGTTTACATGTGTGCTCCATCCCAATAAATCTTCAGGGTTTTTTGCTAAGGGCTAAGCACGAATTTCGGTTTTTGAAGCATAAACTAGGTAAATGAATGCCTCATATACAGGCAAATACACTGATTTTTCCTATGAAATTATAAGGAATGTGGGTGACATGTTTTCTCAATCTCCAAAAAAATATATGGCGTCTTCCTAAGATCTAAACAAGAATCAAGCTTTTGACGTATGTATCTGTGAACAGGAGTACTCATATACAGGTAACTGCACGGCTGTTGCTAAAAATAAGGAATCTGTGTTATACGAGTCCTCAGTCCTGAAAATCTACAGGGCATATTGCTGATGGCTTAAAGAAAAATCACGAATTCGAGGCATGAATGTTGGTAATAACAATCCTCACATACAGGAAACTACATGGCCTCCTGCTAAAAAAAAAAGAAATCTGTTTTCCACGGTTCCTCTATCAAAAAATCTACATGAATTCTTACTAAGGGCTAAACAATAATCAGGGTTTCGAAACAGGAATCAAGGGAAAGAGAGTTCTCTCATACAGGACACTACATGACCTCCAACTAAGTACGAATAAAGAATCATTGAAGTACGTGCCCTCAATCAAAAAATTCCCAGGTTGTCTGTTATGGGAAAAACAAGACACAGACCTTCTAGCTCCCCAAATGTCTCAGCACAATTTAGCATTCGGATGTTATGAATCGGTCATTTCAAGACTCCAGCAGCATTCTGGTCCTCTTAAAAGTTGTAAATGGTGTTGGGAACTCGAAGTCCGTTAGGTTCCACACAACAACTAAGACCAGATTCCAGGACAAAAAGAATCTTCTTGCCATATTTGGATGTAACTGTAATCTTAAGGTGAACCCTGTAATCCTTCCCATTCCGTGTCCCTTTTTATTTTGAGCAGGGACAAGGGTTTTGCACTTACCAAATGTTTACTACATACTTTTAATGGTAACCAGTAATCATGGAATCCACGAACCTAGGAAATTTCTGGGCATCTGTCTTTTGATATACTGTTTTGAAATCCAAATCGACAGGAAAAACCAGGGTATCTTACTGAGAATTAAAAGGAAATCCGGTTCTAGGAGTTCTAATTGACCGGAATATATAGGGCCACTTGTTAAGGTTTAATCAGCAATCTGGGCTTCTGGGTCCCTACATTTTCAGAGCTACTTGCTCTGTGGATATGCTAAATCTGTCATTACTGATGCTCAGGATCTTTCTGGTCCTCTTGTTAGTTGTAATCAAGGATTTGGCCTTAGAAATCCTTTTGTTTCCTGGGACCTTCTACGACCATAATCATATTCCCCACAATCAAAAGCTATATTTGTACTAAATTACTCGATTCATGCGAACGTATAGTACAGAAAATTCTTGTGTGTGAGCAGGTAGAAATTGAGGTTTTGGGTTTGGAATATTCCACATTTTGGGGAGGTCTTGTGAAGCGGAACCAAGATTCTTGGATTCCAGTTCCCAAAGGAAATTATGGACGTCTTTCTCTTGATATCCAAAAAACTGGAATTCTCGGTCACAAGGAACTGTCTCGTCATCTTGCATAATGATGCAGGAAGCTGGGTAATGGAGGTCATTATATACAGGAAACTACACGTCATATTGCTAAGGAAGTATAAGGAATCTTCCATATATGAGTCCTCAATCCCCAAAACTGCATGTTAAGACGTAACCACGAATCAGGTTTTTGAAGTAGGGATCTGGGTAATGGAAGTCCTCACATAAAGGAAACCTCACTGCCTTTTGCTAAGTAAGAATAAGGAATCTGTGTTACTCGGGTCCTCAATCCCAAAGAAGCTTAAGGTCATCTTGCTATGGGCTAAACACGAATCATGGTGTTTTCGAGCATGAATCTGGAAAATGGAGTCCTTATTTACAGGCAACTACATGACCTTTTCCTAAGAAAGAATAAGGAATCTGGGTTACAAGTGTCCTCAGTCCCAAAAATCTACAGAGCATCATGGAAATTTCTAAAAAGAATCAGAGTTTGCAAGCAAGATGCACCTAATGAGAGTCCTAATATACAGGAAAATACACAGCTCCTTGCCAAGGGTGAAAAAGAATCGCGGTTATAGCCGTCCTCAGTTCTTGAAATCAACAGGCCATCTTTTGTGAGCTAAACAAGAATCAGGGTTTGGAAGCTGGATCATAGATAATAGCAGTCCTCATATGCAGAATCTACAAGATCTCTATCTAAGGAGAATTAAGAAACCTCTTTTACACGGTTCCTCCATCACAATATCTACATGAAATCTTGTAAATGGCAAAACAAGAATCAGGTTTTCCAAACAGGATACTGCGGAACGGGAGTCTTCATAAACAGGACATTACACAGCCCCTCAGTGAAGAAGAATAAGGAATCTGTGATACACTAGTCCACTATCCGAAAAAGATTCAGGGTGTCTTGCTGTGGTATAAACAACAATCAAGGCTTCGAGTTCGTCTCATGTTTCGGGGATATTTGGCTTGTGGGTATTATGCATCAGTAATTTCAGGACTCCAGCAACATTCGGGTCCTCTTGAGAGTTGTAATCGGTAATCTGGTAGTACAAGTCCCATAGGTTCCTTGGGACAATAAAGGCCAGTTTACCAGTAAAAAGTATCATCTTGCCATATTCGGATGTAACTTAGGTCTTAACATGAACTTGGTAATCCTGATGGGAGGGGAGGTTTCGCAGTTGCCAAATATTTAGTACGAATTATTAAAATATAATCAGGGTCCATGGATTCCACATCCCTAGGAAACATCTGGCCAACTGCGTTTTGTACACAGAGTTTTGGAAACCACATGGACAGGGAAATTCAGGGCATCTTGCTGAGAACGGAAAGAAAATCCAGTTCTTGGAGTTCTCAATCTCCTAAATCTACAAAAACTCTTGATAAGGTTTAATTAGCAATCTGGGCTTGTATGTTGCCACATTTTTAGTGTGTCTTTTGAAAAGGAACCAGGAATCTTGGGTTCCAATTCCTCAAGAACTTTATGGGAGTCTTTCTCTTGATATCCAAGCAACTGGAATTCTAGGTCACCTGGAAATATCTTGGAGTCTTGCTGAGAATGAAGCAGGAATTTCAGTAATGGGAGTCCTCATATACAAACAGTACACGACCTGTTTCTATGGAAGAATAAGGAATCTTGTTTACACGAGACTTCCATCCCAAAAACCTACAGACCGCCTTGCTAAGAGATAACCACCATTCAGGTTTTGGGAGTAGGATCTGGATAAAGGGATTCCTCATATACAGGAAACTACACTGTCTATTGCTAAAGGAAAATAGTGAATCTGGTTTACACGTGTGCTCCATCCCAATAAATCTTCAGGGTTTCTTGCTAAGGGCTAAACACGAATTTGGGTTTTTGAAGCATAAACTAGGGAAATGAAATCCTCATATACAGGCAAATGCACTGACTTTTCCTACAAAAGAATATGGAATGTGGGTGACATGTTTACTCATTCTCCAAAAAAATATATGGCGTCTTCCTAATATCTAAACGAGAATCAAGCTTTCTACGCATGTATCTGTGAACAGGAGTACTCATATACAGGTAACTGCACGGCTGTTGCTAAAAATAAGGAATCTGTGTTAAACAAGTCCTCAATCCTGAAAATCTACAGGGCATCTTGCTCTCAGCTTAAAGAAGAATCAGGGATTCGAGGCATGAATGTGGGTAATAACAATCTTCATATGCAGGAAACTACAGGACCTCTAGCTATTAAAAGAAAAGAAATCTGTTTTCTACGGTTCCTCTATCAAAAAATCTACATGACTTCTTACTAAGGGCTACACAAGAATCCGGGTTTCTAAAAATGAATCAAGGGAAAGAGAGTCCTCACCTACAGGACACTACACAGCCTCCAACTAAGTACGAATAAAGAATCATTGTTGTACGCGTCTGCAATCCAGAAAATCCCCAGGTTGTCTGCTATGGGACAAACAAAAACAGATCTTCGAGCTTCCCAAATGTTTTAGAGCAATTTAGCATTTGGATATTATTTATCGGTCATTTCAGGACTCCGCAACATTCTGGTCCTCTTAAAAATTGTAAATGGCATTGGGTACTCCAAGTCCCTTAGGTTCTTTAGAACACTAAGGCCAGATTCCAGGACTAAAAGAATCTTCCTGTCATATTTGGATGTAACTCTGGTTTTAAGGAGAATCCTGTAATTCCGCTTCCATGTCTCTTTGTATTTTGAGACGGGACAAGGGTTTTGCACTTGCCAAATGTTTCCTACATACTTTTAATGGTAAGCAGGAATCATGGAATCCAGGAACCCAGGAATCTTCTGGGCATCTCTCTTTTGATATACTGAATTTGGAATCCAAATCGACAGGAAAAATCAAAATAATCTTACTGAGAATAAAAAGGAAATCCGGTTCTAGGAGTTCTCATTTTCCGGAATCAACAGGGCCTCTTGATAAGGTTTAATCAGCAATCTGGGCTTCTGGGTTCCTACATTTTCAGAGCTACTTGTTCCATGGATACACTAAATCTGTCATTACAGATCCTCAGAATCTTTCTGGTCCTCTTATTAGTTGTAATCAAGGATTTGACCCTAGAAATCCTTTTGTTTCCTGGGACCATCTACGACTAATGATATTCCCCAGAATCAAAAGGTATACTGATAAAGTTCGTCGATTCAGGTGACCTCAAAGTACAGAAAATTCTTGTGGGTGAGTAGGTAGGAATTGGGATTTTGGGTTTGGATTTTCCACATTTTGTGTAGGTTTTATGAAGGGAAACCTGGAATCTTTGATTTCAGTTCCCAAAGAACATTATTGAAGTCTTTCTCTTGATATCCAAAAAACTAGATTTCTGGGTCTACAGGAATTGTCTTGACATCCTGCAGAGTGAAGCAGGAAGCTGGGGAGTCGAGGTCGTCATATAGGAAACTACATGTCATATTGGTAAGGATGTATAAGGAATCTTCCTTATGTGAGTCCTCAGTCCCAAAACTACAGGCCGTCTTCCTAAGTGGTAACCACGAATCAGATTTTTGAAGTAGGAGTCGGGGTAATGGGTGTCCTCATATACAGGAAACTTCTCTGCCTATTGCTAAGTAAGAATAAGGAATCTGCGTTACTTGGGTCCTCAATCCCAAAAAAGCTTAAGGTCATCTTGGTATGGGCTAAACACGAATCATGGTGTTTTCGAGCATGAATCTGGAAAATCGAGTTTTATTTACAGGCAACTACATGAACTTTTGCTAAGAAAGAATAAGGAATCCGGGTTACACGAGTCCTCAATCCCAGAAATCTACAGAGCATCTTGGAAAGTTCTGAAAAGAATCAGAGTTTCGAAGCAGGATGTATCTAATGAGAGTCCTTACATACAGGAAAATACACAGCCCCTTGCCAAGGAAGAAAAAGAATCAGGGTTTCAGCATTTCTCAGTCCTTAATATCAACAGACCATCTGCTGTGGGCTGAACAAGAATCAGGGTTTAGAAGCTGGAACATAGGTAATATCAGTCCTTATATGCAGAATCTATATGATATGTAGGTCATGAGAATTAAGAAACTTCCTTTACATGGTTCCTCCATCACAATATATACATGACATCTTGCTAATGGCAAAACAAGAATCAGCGTTTTCAAACGGGCTTCTGGGGAAAGGGAGTCCTCATATACAGGATATTACATTGTTCCTCGGTAAAGAAGAATAAGGAATCTGTGATACACTAGTCCAAAATCCGAAAAATTCTCAGGTTGTCTTGCTGCGGTGTAAACAAGATTCAAGGCTTCGAGCTCATCTTATGTTTCAGAGATATTTGGCTTGTGGGTATTATGAATCAGTCATTTCACAACTCCAGCAACAATCTGGTCCTCTTAGAGTTGTAATCGAATATCTGGTAGTACACATCCCTTAAGTTCCTTGGGACAATTAAGGCCAGATTCCCGGAAAAAAATGTATCATATTGTCGTATTTGGAAGTAACTTTGGTCTTCAGATGAACTTGGCAATTCTTAAATTTCCGTTTGTACTTTATTTGGAGAGGGGCCAAGGGCTTTGCAGTTGCCAAATTTTTAGTATGAATTATTAAAATGTAACCAGGATCAATGGATTACACGTCCCTAGGAAACATCTGGGCATCTGCATTGTTGTACACAGAGTTTTGGAATCCACATGGACAGGGAAATTCAGGGCATCTTGCTGAGAATGGAAAGGGAATCCGGTTCTTGGAGTTCTCAATCACCTAAATTCACATAGTCTGTTAATAATGTTTAATCAACAATCTGGGCTTCGATGTCACCACATTTTAGTGTGTCTCTTGAAAAGGGACCAGGAATCTTGGGTTCCAATACTCAAGAACTTTATGGGAGTCTTTCTCTTGATATCCAAGCAACTGAAATATCTTGGCGTCACGCTGAGAATGAAGCAGAAATTTCAGTAATGGGAGTCCTCATATACAGAACACTACAAGACCTGTGGCTATGGAAGAAAAAGGAATCTTGTTTACATGAGACCTCCATCCCAAAAACCTATAGACTACCTTGCTAAGAGATAACCACCATTCAGGTTTTGGGAGTAGGAATCTGGATAAAGGGATTCCTCATATACAGGAAACTGCACTGTCTATTGCTAAAGGAGAATAAGGAATCTGGTTTACACGTGTTCTCCATCCCAATAAATCTTCAGGGCTTTTTCCTAAGGGCTAAATACGAATTTCGGTTTTTGAAGCATAAACTAGGGAAATGAATTCCACATATAGAGGCAAATACATTGACTTTTCCTATGAAATTATAAGGAATGTGGGTGACATGTTTTCTCAATCTCCAAAAAAATATACGGTGTCTTCCTAAGATTTAAACAAGAATCAAGCTTTTGACGCATGTAACTGTGAACAGGAGTACTCATATAGAGGTAATTGCATGGCTGTTGCTAAAAATAAACAATGTCTGTTATATGCATCCTCAGTCCTGAAAATCTACAGTGCATCTTGCTGATGGCTTAAAGAAAAATGAGGAATTCGAGGCATGAATGTCGGTAATAGCAATCCTCATATACAGGAAACTACACGGCCTCCTGCTAATAAAAGAAAATAAATATGTTTTCCACGGTTCCTCTATCAAAAAATCTACATGAATTCTTACTAAGGGCTAAACAAGAATCAGGGTTTCGAAACAGGAATCAAGGGAAAAAAAATTCCCAAAAAATTCCCAAGTTGTCTGTTATGGAAAAAACAAGAAACAGACCTTTGAGCTCCCCAAATGTCTCAGAGCAATTTAGCATTCGGATATTATCAATTGGTCATTTCAGGACTCCAACAACATTCTGGTCCTCTTAAAAGTTGTAAATGGTGTTGAGAACTCCAAGTCCGTTAGGTTCCACAGAACAACTAATGTCAGATTCCAGGACAAAAAGAATCTTCTTGCCATATTTAGATGTAAGTCTGGTCTTAAGGTGAACCCTGTAATCCTTCCTCTTCCATTTCCCTTTTTATTTTGAGCAGAGAAAAGGGTTTTGCACTTGCCAAATGTTTACTACATACTTTTAATGGTAACCAGGAATCATGGAATCCACGAACCTAGGAAAGTTCTGGGCATCTGTATTTTGATATACTGTTTTGAAATCCAAATCGACAGGAAAAATCAGGGTATCTTACTGAGAATTAAAAGGAAATCCGGTTCTGGGAGCCCTACTTGGCCGGAATATACAGGGCCTCTTGTTAAGGTTTAATTAGCAAGCTGGACTTCTCGGTCCATACATTTTCAGAGCTACTTGCTCTGTGGATATGCTAAATCTGTCATTACTGATGCTCAGTATCTTTCTGGTCCTCTTGTTAGTTGTAATCAAGGATTTGGCCCTAGAAATCCTTTTGTTTCCTGGGACCATCTACGACCATAATCATATTCCCCACAATCAAAAGCTATATTTGCACTAAATTAGTCGATTCATGTGAACTCATAGTACAGAAAATTCTTGTGTGTGAGCAGGTAGAAATTGGGGTTTTGGGTTTGGAATATTCCACATTTTGGGGAGGTCTTGTGAAAGGGAACCAGGATTCTTGAATTCCAGTTCGCAAAGGAAATTATGGACGTCTTTCTCTTGATATCCAAAAAAGTGGAATTCTCGGTCACCAGGAACTGTCTCGGCATCCTGCTTAGTGATGCAGGAAGCTGGGTAACAAAGGTCATCATATACAGGAAACTACACGTCATATTGCTAAGGAAGTATAAGGAAACTTCTATATATGAGTCCTCAAGCCCAAAAACTGCATGCTAATATGTAACCACGAATCAGGTTTTTGAAGTAGAGATCTGGGTAATGGAAGTCCTCAAATAAAGGAAACCTCACTTCCTTTTGCTATGTAACCATAAGGAATCTGTGTTACTCGGTTCCTCAATCCCAAAAAAGCTTAACGTCATCTTGCTATGGGCTAAACACGAATCATGGTGTTTTCGAGCATGAATCTGGAAAATGGAGTCCTTATTTACAGGCAACTACATGACCTTTTCCTAAGAAAGAATAAGGAATCTGGGTTACAAGAATCCACAATCCCAAAAGTCTACAGAGCATCATGGAAAGTTCTAAAAAGGATCAGAGTTTCAAAGCAAGATGCATCTAATTAGAGTCCTAATATACAGGAAAATACACAGCCCCTTGCCAAGGGTGAAAAAGAATCGGGGTTATAGCAGTCCTCAGTTCTTAAAATCAACAGGCCATCTTCTTTGGGCTAAAGAAGAATCAGGCTTTAGAAGCTGGAACATAGATAATAGCAGTCCTCATATGAGAATCTACAAGATCTCTATCTAAGGAGAATTAAGAAACCTCTTTTACACGGTTCCTCTGTCACAATATCTACATGACATCTTGTTAACTGCAAAACAAGAATCAGGTTTTCTAAACAGGATACTGCGGAAAGGGAGTCCTCATATAGAGAATATTACACAGCCACTTGTGAAGAAGAATAAGGAATCTCTGATACACTAGTCCACGATCCGAAAAATACTCAGGGTGTCTTGCTGTGATATAAAAAAGAATCAAGACTTCGAGCTCGTCTCATGTTTCGGAGATATTTGGCTTGTGGGTATTATGAATCAGTCATTTCAGGACTCCAGCAACATTCTGGTCCTCTTGAGAGTTGTAATCGGTAATCTGGTAGTACAAGTCCCGTAGGTTCCTTGGGAAAATAAAGGCCAGTTTACCAGTAAAAAGCATCATCTTGCCGTATTTGGATGTAACTTTGGTCTTAACATAAACTCGGTAATCCTTAAATTTCAGTTTGTACTTTATTTGGAGAGGGGCCGAGGTTTTTGCAGTTGCCAAATATTTAGTATGGATTATTAAAATGTAACCAGGATCCATGGATTCCAGGTCCCTAGGAAACATCTGGGCAACTGCGTTTTTTACACAGAGGTTTGGAATCCACATGGACAGGGAAATTCAGGGCATCTTGCTTAGAACGGAAATGGAATCCGGTACTTGGAGTTCTCAGTTGTCTAAATCTACAAAAACTCTTGATAAGATTTAATTAGCAGTCTGGGCTTGTATGTTGCCACATTTTTAGTTTGTCTTTTGAAAAGGAACCAGAAATCTTGGGTTCCAATTCCTCAAGAACTTTATGGGACTCTTCTCTTGATATCCAAGCAACTGGAATCTAGGTCACCAGGAAATATCTTGGCGTCTTGTTGAGAATGAAGCAGGAATTTCAGTAATGTGAGTCCTCATATACTGCACAGTACACGACCTGTTCCTACGGAAGAATAAGGAATCTTGTTTACACGAGACTTCCATCCCACAAACCTACAGACCACCTTGCTAAGAGATAACCACCATTCAGGTTTTGAGAGTAGTATCTGGATAAAGGGATTCCTCATATACAGGAAACTGGACTGTCTATTGCTAAAGGAGAATAAGGAATCTGGTTTACACGTGACCTCCATCCCAATAAATCTTCAGGTTTTCTTGCTAAGGGATAAACACGAATTTGGGTTTTTGAAGCATAAACTAGGGAAATGAAATCCTCTTATAAAGGCAAATGCACTGACTTTTCCTATGAAAGAATAAGGAATGTGGGTGACATATTTACGCAATCTCCAAAAGAAAATACAGCATCTTCCTAAGATCTAAACAAGAATCAAGCTTTCTATGCATGTATCTGTGAACAGGAGTACTCATATATAGGTAACTGCATGGCTGTTGCTAAAAATAAGAAATCTGTGTTATACAAGTCCTCAATCCTGAAAATCTACAGGGCATATTGTTGACGGCTAAAGAAGAATCAGGAATTCGATGCAAGGAAGTGGGTAATAGCAGTCCTCATATACAGGAAACTACATGTCCTCTTGCTAATAAAAGAGAAGAAATCTGTTTTCCACAGTTCCTCTATCAAAAAATCGACATGACTTCTTACTAAGGGCTAAACAAGAATCAGGGTTTGAAAGAGGAATCAAGGGATAGTCCTCACATACAGGACACTACATGGCCTCCACCTAAGTACTAAAAAAGAATCATTGTTGTACGTGCCCTCAGTCGAAAAAATTCCCAGCTTGTCTGCTATGGGAATAACAAGAAACAGATCTTTGAGCTCCCAACATGTTTCAGAGCAATTTAGCATTCGGATATAATGAATCGGTTATTACAGGACTCAGAAACATTCTGGTCCTCTTAAACGTTGTAAATGGTCTTGGACACTCCAAGTCTGTTAAGTTCCTCAGAACAACTAAGTTCAGATTCCTGGACAAAAAGAATCTTCTTGCCATATTTGGATGTAACTCTGGTCTTAAGGTAAACCCTGTAATCCTTCCACTTCCGTGTTCTTTTTATTTTATAAGGGCCAAGGGTTTTTTACTTCCCAAATGTCTACTACATACTTTTTACGGTATCCAGGAATCATGGAATCCACGAACATAGAAAACTTCCGGGCATTTGTCTTTTCATATACTGAATTTGTAATCCACAACGACAGGAAAAATCAGGGCATCTAACTGAGAATTAAAAGGAAATCCTGTCCTAGGAGTTCTCATATTCCGGAATCTACAGGGCCTCTTGATAAGGTTTAATCAGCAATCTGAGCTTCTGGGTCCCTACATTTTCAGAGCTACTTGCTCCGTGGATATGTTAAATCTGTCATTACAGACCCTCAGGATCTTTCTGGTGTTCTTGTTAGTTATAATCAAGATTTGGCCCTAGAAATCCTTTTGTTTCCTGGGACGATCTACGACCACAATCATATTCCCCAGAATCCAAAGGTATATTGGTACAAAATTTCTTGATTCAGGTTACCTCAAAGTACAGAAAATCTTGTGGATGGGCAGGTAGGAATTGGGGTTTGGGGTTAGGAATATTCCACATTTTGGGGAGGTCTTGTGAAGGGGAACCAGGAATCTTGGATTCCAGTTCCCAAAGAACATATGGACATCTTTCTCTTAATATTCACAAAACTCGAATTCTCGGTCATCAGGGACAGTCTTGACATCCTGCAGAAGGAAGCAGGAAGCTGGGTAATGGAGGCCGTCATATACAGGAAACTACACGACATATTGGTAAGGAAGTATAAGGAATCTTCCTTATATGAGTCCTCAGTCCCAAAACTACAGGCCGTCTTCCAAAGTGGTAACCACAAATTAGATTTTTGAAGTTGGAATCTGGGTAATGGGAGTCCTCACATACAGGAAACTTCACTGCCTATTGCTAAGTAAGAATAAGGAATCTGCATTACTCAGGTCCTCAATCCCAAAAAAGCTTAAGGTAATCTTGCTATGGGCTAAACACGAATCATAGTGTTTTTGAGCGTGAATCTGGAAAATGGAGTCCTTATTTACAGGCAACTACATGATGTTTTGGTAAGAAAGAATAAGGAATTCGGGTTATGTTGGGAGCCAACATCTATAGCTACATGGCTGAGGCCTGTAAAGGCCCATCTGGAATATCGCCTCTGACATAGGATATCAGTTATACCTATAATATTGGCGTGTGATTAGTGACCAGTGTGCATACACGGCAGTAAAACTTATAAGTAAATCTCTGTTCACCTGATGGAAAGAGTGCACGCAGAATTATTTTTCTCTGTGTTTCTAAGTTTTACTTCTTTCTAGATATTTTTTAACTTCTATTTCCTGATAGATGGGTAGTCAACTCATGTTCCCGAAAGCTGTTTCCCCTAGGGCTAAGATTAGAAACTAAATTACCATGATAGTTTTGTCACCCTGCCGCTAGTAGGCAGAACGTTTTCTTTTGTTTCATTAAGTAACGAAACTCTGCCTGCTTCAGCCCACAGCTGCCAACATGGCAGCCATGCATTTCCTTGTTCAAGAGTGTGACAGCTACTATTTGATTTTTAGAGTAGATTTGTTAGGATAAAATATATACATATACACTCATAGTTGTGTAAATTTACGCTTGCTGTTTTGTTTTCTTTTGCTACATTATTCAAGTGTAATAGTTACTATACGATTTATGAAAGAATTAATGATGAGGTATTAACTTAATAGGATATAGCATAGTATTAAAGGTCAATCATAAGATTATATAAAAATTAAAGTTTAGACATATGAAACTCATAAGAATTATAGTAAAGTTTGATAGTTTAAGAATAAGTTTTAACTGAGTTATAAGGCATTACATTAAATCGTAATAGGATAATAGTATAAATAACAGCTAAGTCATCTAAGTAAACTTAGAGATTATAGTATAGTATTAAGTTGATAATATGAATCGTTAAAAATATTAGGAGTCAGTGAACTTGGATAAAACCTAGAGTTAACTTAGAAAAGTTTTTTGTATTAATCAGGGTATAGAACAAAGAGTATAATATGAATGATTCATTGAACATTATGGAAAACACTTTGAACGATATGTATTGAAATTGTGCACCTGTGACCTTAATGTAAGCACGACAGGCATCATGGAATTAGAATTGCTTGCTTGGAAATTGCAGATCTTGTGGTGGTCTTGTGATGCATAGTTTGTAAAGCACGGAACCTGTACGCCCCCAGTAAGTGATTATCAAACTGGTGGAGGGTATAGAAATGGTATATAAGTTGGAAGGAGTCCGAATAAAATTTGGCTTCAGTCCTGATCAGACTGTTCCCAGAGGAACTGCCTCCGAGTGATCTCTTCTCGCCGTCCAGATTCTCCGGTGCAGGTCCTAACCCACCCTTGGTCAGTGCTGGTCACTGACAGCTTTGGCGCCCGAACAGGGGTCTGACTCCGGTAATTGTATATATATGTGTTCCCCATTTGTTCATTCATCTCGTTTCTGGACGGACCTTGCCTTAGGGTGCTGCAGCCCCCCCGGAGTGAGCAGGTCAATGGGCAAGCAGAGTGGTTGTATAGTGTCACCAACGGACTTCGCGACTCATTATCGCCGTAAAAAGAGCAATTTAGTTTTTGTAGAGATATTACTGTATATTGTGTATATTGTTTGTTATTACAGTTATGGGGAACTGCAGCTCCAAGGAAAGGAGAGCCTATATTCGTATTATGTGTAAAGCTTTGAAACATAAATGGGCAAAGGTAAGTAGAGATAAAGTAAATTCTTTTCTAGATTTTGTACAGAAAGTTAATCCATGGTTCCCGGATCAGGATACTTTAGAATTAGAAACATGGGAGGAGGTAGGAAAAAATATGAAAAAATGGTATGATAATCACGGTGCAACTCAGATACCACAAGGTTCTTATTCCCTATGGAACATCTTACGGGAAACATTGGCAC
>NW_007259018.1:4474-5502 GCF_000164805.1 Carlito syrichta | reverse complement strand
TACTAATTTCAACGCTTGAGTGGCTTCCGGAGTTAGACTCCTTGGAGACCAAGGATTCGGATCTCCTCTTAATATATCAAAGAGAGGTTTTAGTTCATAAGTAGAAATTTTTAGGTAAGGTCTTATCCAATTAATGTCTCCAAGTAATTTCTGAAAATCATTCAAAGTATCTAGATTTCTTACTTCCAATTGTAATTTTTGAGGTGTAATGTAATCAGAAAAAATAAGCCTTCCTAAATAAGTAAATGGTGGCTGAGTTTGAATTTTTCAGGAGCCACTTGGAGACCAAAGTTTTGTAAATCTTGAATTAATATAGCCAATCCTGTTTCCAAATATAGTCTATCTGAATGAGCCACTAATATATCATCCATATAATGGATAAGATATATATCCTTGTAGCTTTGTCTGAAATGTTGTAAAGCTGCATCAACATACTTTTGACATAAAGTTGGACTATTTTTCATCCCCTGAGGCAAAACTGTCCATTGAAACCTCTGATGAGGCCTATTCAAATTTGGAGATGGAATACTAAATGCAAATCTCTGCTTATCCTGAGAAGCCAAAGGAATAGTGAAAAAACAATCTTGAAGGTCTATAACAATAATATGATATTTATCGGGCACTGCTACAGGAGATGGCAATCCTGGTTGTAAAGCACCCATAGTTTCCATAGTATTATTTATTTTTCTGAGGTCATGTATCATTCTCCATTTTCCTGATTTCTTTTTAATCGCAAATACTGGAGAATTCCAAGGACTATTAGAAGGCTCTAAGTGACCGGCCTTAAGCTGTTGTTCTACTATTTCCTGAATTGCTGACAGTTTTTCAGTAGTTAGAGGCCACTGTTCTACCCATACCGGTAAATCATTTTTCCAGGTTATGGGGTCAGCAGTTGCAACAGTGGCCTGCATTATAAATTTTGACCTAGTCCTTGTCTAGAGGGGTTTGATGTAACCGTAATAGGTTCCTTGATGCCTTGTAAATTTTTCCCTAAACCTTTATCTGGATGAAAACCCATTTGAATCATC
>NW_007259018.1:2015-3298 GCF_000164805.1 Carlito syrichta | reverse complement strand
TATTCTGCCCTTGTCGCCTCTGTAATACCTGCGTCATAGATTGTCCTTGAAAAGCTGCAGCCATTGCCACACCTTGCAAATATGCAGGAGTCAGTTCAGCACATGCTTTTACAAAATCAGATAAATCCCCAGTTTTCTTGATAGGCTTTAATGAGGTTTGGCAAGGGAGTGAAGCATTTTCAAAAGCCAATTGTTTAATAATAAGGTCTTCAGCTACTTTGTTTATAGCTAACTTTCCTACTGCATCAGTCAATCTAGCAATAAACTCTTCATATGGCTCATCTGATCTTTGCTTTACAGTGGTAAGGCCAGGCATGGTATGATCGGGAGAAGGTAGCCACTTCCAGGCTACAACACTTAAATCAGTCACAGCCGTAAGTACATCTGTATGCAATTGTGCTTGAGCCTGGGTATTACAATATTCTCCCACTCCCATATACATATCCATGGTGACATTACCCCGTTCTGGACTTCGTTTAGTAAGATTCTGCTCTACAACTTTCCTTTTAACTAACTCTTCATAATCCATTTTCCATAGCACAAATTGTCCTCCTGTCAAACATCCTTTAGCCACTTGAAACCCATCATAAGGAGTCATCCACCAAGCACGTAGCCCATCTAAGAAGGCTAGTGTATACGGCGCTATTGGGCCGTAATCATGACAAGCAGCTTTTAAGTCTTTTAATAATTTCATTGGTATAGGTTCCCATTTAGGGGGTTCAAATTCTATGTCAACAGGAAAACAATGAAGAGAGTCTTCTGATTCTAAAGCCTTTTGTATAGTCCCTTGAATTCCCGGTAAATATTTTTTAGGTAGTTCTACCCTTTGGCCACTAGATGGTAGCAGAGACTTATTTTTAGAAACCACAGGGAAAGAAAAATCTGGCCAATCTGGATTCTTATACTTAGCTGCTTCTTCATTCAATTCTGCATCGTCACCAGGAGATAACTGGTCTCCAGAGTCATTTTCTTTAGCTGCCTCATCCTCCTCAGAGTCTGAGTCACTAGGGAAAGAACCATAATTAGGATTTAAAACTAACGCTTCCCGCAAAATATTCCATAGGGAATAAGAATCTTGTGGCATTTGTGTTCCACCATGATTAGTATACCATTTTTTCATATTTTTGCCTACCTCATCCCATGTTTCTAATTCTAAAGTACCCTGATCCGGGAACCATGGATTAACTTTCTGTACAAAATCTAGAAAAGAATTTACTTTATCTCTACTTACCTTTACCCCTTTATGTTTCAAAGCTTTACACATAATACGAATATAGGCTCTC
>NW_007259018.1:0-895 GCF_000164805.1 Carlito syrichta | reverse complement strand
TAGTACTAATAAGTATAAAAAATTATGAACTTACTCTATGTTCTATAAACTTAATCAATGACATTTAACCTAAAACCTAAATCTGATTGCCTATTACATGGAAACTACTACGTCTCAAAACCTGCCATGCCACTTAAAACAATGAACTGCACAGTTGCCATAATGACAACCGGGGACTGAAGCAAGCTGAAAGTTACTGCACGTACAAAAACCAAGAACGTTCTGCTTGACCAAAAGCAACATAATACAACTATTATCACAGTTATAACGTCTAATCATAACCCCAAATGAAACTACATACTGGAACAAAAGCTCATCAATCAGTTTACCAGGAAATAACAGCTAAAAATCTTAAGAAGAAAAACAGTTTAGAAAGAAAAAGAGATATAAAATAATTCTGCTGTGCATTTTTCATAGGATATAATAAGATTTTATTTTAGACTGTCACTTCCTAATATTGAAAATTCTGTTATCTTATAATACACTGGTTACTATTCATATGTACACACTTGATGTTATATCCTTGTCTCAGAGGCGACCTTCTGAATAGGCCTTCATAGGCCTCAGCTGTGTGGTTACATATGTTGGCTCCCAACATCTCCCCCTTTTTTATTAAAACAAACCACCAAAACATCTTGGCTTCTGTCTTAGGTTGTTCTCGCTTCACCATAGTTGTTACCCGTCATTGGCCCGTTCCCCTTCCCCACGGGGAATGCCTGTCTTAGGTTCATACTAGGTGGCTGGAATCTTACCCGTCACTGAATACCAAGATTCTTATTATAGAGGGGATATAGGGAGGATGAAGAATAGTAAGTTGCTGGTATAGATGATGCAAAGTAGTAGCAATATGAAATAAGTAACCAGATAATAGATGGCATTATTTTTTAACTTATTA
>NW_007259017.1:2059-2566 GCF_000164805.1 Carlito syrichta | reverse complement strand
CAACCTTCTGTCCCTCCTCCTGGCCCATCCTGCACCCCCAAGACCCCTGCTCCAGGCTCTGGTCCTGAGATGGTGGGTGGAGGTCGGGCCAGTTTACCAGCCACACTGCCAAGGGTCTAACCCAGCCTAGCCTAAGCAATAAGCAGAGTGCTGAACAGTTTGGCAGTCCTGAACAGGTAGTCAAACACTGGGTTGATTACTCAGTGGAGTGGAGGTGCCCTTGGTACACCAAGCCGAAGTGTCTGTCCATCCAGTGGGAGCTCCGACCCATCCCCTGGAGGGCCCAGGCCCCCAGCCCTAGCCCTGGTGTTCCCCCAGCCCAGGCAGCCCATGATTCCCTCTCAGCTCCCGGCTCCCCTTTTGCCTCCTTTGCTGTGGCAGGGGTGACTGGGAGCCGGGGATGGCAACGAGGGGTTTGGGGAAGGGGCTGACTGCCTCCTAAGGGAACCAAATGTCCCTGGCTGTGTGTGCACAACTTCCTCCTCTCCTCCCCCAGACACCCTCTGG
>NW_007259017.1:0-566 GCF_000164805.1 Carlito syrichta | reverse complement strand
ATGACCTCAGGAGGCAGGAATCATTATGACCCCACCTTCTAAATGCAGAAACGGAGACTGTCAGAGAGGAAGTGACTTGTGCAGGGTCACACAGCTGGGAAATGACAACACCAGGGGGGTGGGGCTCTGCATATCTCTGCTCACTGCCTGCCACAACTCTCGGGAACATCTACTAGGACTTTTGGCAGCCAGAACTGGTCTCTGCCCATCCCCATGCATCTCAGGACCCCAGGCAATCCCATTCAGCCTTGTCTTGCCTCGGAATCTAGTGCCTAGAATTTTCTTCAGCTCCCTAATGCAGAAATTACAAAAGCACATTTGCAAGGTCCCTTGCTTGATGACCTAGTCAGAGACAGTGCCAGGCTGGAGGCACCTGGCAGGTGTCCAGGGAAGGAGTTGGACGGCCGGAAGGCCTGCTTCCTGAGGGCTGACGTGTAATCCAAGCATGTTGGGATGAGCACCAGGGCAGGCAGGGCAGGGGCAAGTTGCTGATGTTGGGGCTCAGGGCACCATGCTCAGTGATGCCAAGTCATGCCATATTTCCAAGCCCTTATTTGGTTCACAAA